>NW_011500021.1:291529-291720 GCF_000495115.2 Populus euphratica
AAAGAGTTTCCGGTGCGTTTCGGCCAAAACCCGTCATTTTCTATCAAACCCGAGTCCACCGGGTCAATACGGGTCCGACCATGTCGACTACGATGAAAAATGTGTTACGGGTCAAAACCATCATTTTTTGTCAAAACCGAGTCCACCGGGTCAATACGGGTCCCACCATGTCGACCGGGATGAAAAATGAG
>NW_011500021.1:292143-292963 GCF_000495115.2 Populus euphratica
GAATCAAAGCCGTACGATCTGTTCATCCGAGATCCAGCGGTTCACAGCCTTCAGACGCACGAGTGCACCATACACTCGTCGACACCAGATCAAAACCCAGAGCTTCTCTCCCCCCCCGCCGGCCGTCTCAAGCCGCGAAACCACCACAGAATTGTGCATCGCCTCCCCCTGAGCAAAACCCCAGCCGTTTCACACTTTTTCACCGGCTAATTTGGCCGGAAAAAGGCCGCGACCGACATCGACCAATCGACGTTCATGTCGTCGATTCTCCCTCCTCAGCCATCAACGGCCAACGAGACCACCACCATCAGAACCCTTGTCCTCAGATCTACCAGATCGACTATCTGTTGGCCAGAACCTCGCCGGAAAATTTCGCGCGTGAACAGTAGCCGCGCGTGAACACTTACCGCGCGTGAGCCACACGCGCCGCCAGTGGCATTTTCGTAAATTTTCGATAAATCCGAGGGTATTTCAGTATTTTGCCTATACAGGGGTACCCAGGTAATTTTCTTTGATATTTTTTGATATTTTTAATATAAATACTTGTAAATTTTTGCACGTAAAAAAAACAATAAAAAATAAACCAAAAATAAATAACGACGCGGGTTCAACAAGGTTCAACACCTATTTTTATCATGTCACTGTTCATAGGTCAAAAGCCCAATTTTCAAGAATTGATATATCTATTTGTGAATGATATCAAAATAATTTTTATTTTATAAAATAAATTTTCTCGACACGTCTCTTTTATTTATAGAAAAGGACCGATGTCAAAAAAAATTAAATACCAAATATGGATTATGTCCATTATTATTTATTT
>NW_011500021.1:293753-294335 GCF_000495115.2 Populus euphratica
CTTGCTGTACATAGTCCTATTGATGATTGGGTTCTTGATTCTGGAGCTTCATTTCACTGTACTCCACACCATGAAATGATGCAAAATTACACTGCTGGAAATTATGGGGTAGTCTATCTGGCCGATGGACAACCATTGGAGATTGTGGGTATAGGAGATGTGCAAATCAAGACAATGAATGGATCTACATGGAACTTGCAAAATGTAAGGCATGTTCCTGAACTAAAGAAGAAGTTGATCTCGGTCGGACAACTTGATGATAGTGGCCATTCAATCCTTTTTTCTGGAGGAATGTGGAAGGTATCAAAGTGAGCAATGGTTTTGGCTCATGGAAAGAAAACTAGCACCCTGTATATGACCACAAGATCAGTAGATATAATTGTCTCTACCGAAGCAGAAAATCAGGCACAACTATGGCATTGTAGACTCGGTCATATAAGTTAAAAGGGGATGAAAATACTTCAGTCAAAGGGAAAGCTGCCAGAGTTAAAAAATATTAATCTAGACATTTGTGAAAGTTGTGTTCTCGAAAAACAGAAGAAGCTCAGTTTCTTAAAGGTTGGCAGGACCTTAAGACCAAGA
>NW_011500021.1:294689-294831 GCF_000495115.2 Populus euphratica
GACCCAGAAAGCAGGTTGAATGTTGGAATTGTGGCAAACCTAGTCATTTCATGAGGAGTTGCATAAAATCAAATAAACTTGAAGCTGATTCTGCAAATGCCACTACAGACGAGGTACAAGATGCTTTGATTCTTGCTGTACA
>NW_011500021.1:296677-296884 GCF_000495115.2 Populus euphratica
ATTAACTTATGAAGAATCCTTACAAGATGGAAACTCGAGCAAGTGGGAGTTAGCCATGAAGGACGAGATGGAGTCATTGTTGAAGAACAAGACTTGGAAGTTAACCAAACTGCCTGAAGGAAACAAGACCTTGCAAAACAAGTGGGTTTACAGAGTTGTGCAATTTGCGGCTTCGGTGTTCACACATTTGACGCACAAAAGAATTTG
>NW_011500021.1:297109-297344 GCF_000495115.2 Populus euphratica
CATGTGCAGTTCAGGGTAAACAAGATGTCAAGTTGATCATTGTTACTATGTCAAATATTTTGACAACTCCTATATCATTCTACTGCCATATGTGGATGATATGTTAATATCAGGATCCAGCATGGAAGAGATTGACAAACTAAAGCAATAGTTGTCAAAA
The DNA here is from genome assembly GCF_000495115.2 of Populus euphratica. Taxonomy (NCBI): domain Eukaryota; kingdom Viridiplantae; phylum Streptophyta; class Magnoliopsida; order Malpighiales; family Salicaceae; genus Populus; species Populus euphratica. The sequence continues at coordinate 297,270 of NW_011500021.1, forward strand.
TAGTTTGTAATAAAGGATCTAGGAGCTGCTAAACAAATACTTGGCATGAGAATCATCAGAGACAAAGACAAAGAC
>NW_011500021.1:297709-309209 GCF_000495115.2 Populus euphratica
AGAATCTGCAAAAGAGATAGTATGGCTACAGAGGTTCCTGCAAGAATTGGGCAAGATGCATGGAAAAGGTACTTTGTATAGTGACAGTCAGAGTGCAATCTTCCTTGCCAAGAATCCAGCATTTCACTCCAGAACAAAGCACATACAGATCAAATATCACTTCATCTGGTAATTGCTCAACGATGAATAACTGTTACTTGAAAAGATCTGTGGAAGCAAGAATCCAGCTGACATGTTAACCAAAGGAGTTACTCTCGATAAACTGAAGCTGTGTAAAGCTTCAGTTGGTCTTCAAGATTAAAAAAGACAAACCTAATGCTGTTTGTGTCCAAGTGGGAGATTGTTAGGTGTGGACACAAATGGTTGGTGGTAGCCATGCTTAACATGGTAAGAGTCAAATGGTGGGTGCCTAACTAAAGAAAATGTTGTCCATCCATTGTTGACTAAAGAAGAAACTTGTCTCGCTCCATAGAGTAGGCAAGTTGCCAAACCATGTAAATTGATGTGTATTTGAATGCTGGAATGTTCTAACAAATTACTCATGAAGTGAAAATTTATAACAACATGTTTCATCCTAGAGTGAAAAACAGGATTGGAGCACAGCTGAGTGATGCCTACATTGTCATAGTAAATGACTGGATAGGTTGGTATTGTGTAACAAACCTATATTCTGCCTCAGTTGAAGAACGTGCAACTGTTTTCTCTTTTTTTAGCTCTGTGAGATAGGATTGCGATCAAGATATATATTATATCCACCTGTAGAAGAAAAGTGATCTAGGTTGCCTGCCTAATCAGCATCGAAGTAAGCACGTAAAACATGAGAAAAGGCATGCGGGGATGAAGGGGAATCACAGTAGAGTTGAAGTCCAAGATCAAGAGTACCACACAGATAATGAAGTAGATGTTTTACAAGTGCGTAGTGTTTAGTGGTTGGTTTATGCATAAACTAAAAGAGTTTATTTACTACATAGGCAATGTCAAGTCTTTTGAGGAGGAGATATTGCAAGCTTCCCATAACAAAATGAAATTTGATCAGATCAGGTAACGCATCACTAGAATGTAAGGAAAGTGTGGTGCCTGATGGAAGTGGTGTGAAGACAGATTTTGCTTCATTCATGTGAGTGCGGGTAAGAAGATTAAGCAACTAATAATGCTGAGATAACAAAAATCCTTAGTGGGAAGAATTTCAATCCCAAGGAAATAAGACAATTGGCCAAGATCTTTAAGAGAGAATCGGTGAGCTAGCAAATTGATGAACTGATTTACCAATTGTATATCATCTTCAGTGATAATAAGATCATCAACATAGACTAGTAAGTAAATAAGATATTGGCCAAGCTGAAGGACAAATAAGGATGTGTTAGCATGAAAGTTTTGGAACCCAGACTAAAGAAGAAAAGTCCTAAGTTCATGAAACCATGCATGAGAAGCCTGTTTTAAGCCATAAATGGCTTTTTGAAGTTTACACACATAAGAAGGGAAGACCTTATTAATAAAGCTTAGTGGCTGATGCATATACACATATTCAATAAGAGTACCTTGAAGGAAGGCATTATTCACATCATGTTGCTGTAATGTCCATCCAGAACTGATGGTTATGCTAAGCACAAGTCTGATGGTGGTAGGTTTGATGACCGGATTGAAGGTATCATAATAGTTAACTCTTAGTCATTAATAAAAGCTTTTGGCTACCAAACAAGCCTTGTACCTATCAATGGAACCATTAGAATGTCTTTTAATGAGAAAAATCCATTTACAGCCCTTAACATTTTGACTAGAGTTGGCAGGAATGAGTTGCCAAGTGTTATTTTGAATAAAAGCATTGAATTTATCTGACATGGCTTGGCATCATTTCGGATCTTTAAGGGCTTGTACTGAGGTTGTAGGTTTAAGATCAAAATATTGGGATAACATGGTATGAAGATTTAATTTCTGAAGGGGTTTGTGAATGTTGTTCTTGGCTCTTATTTGCATTGGATGGTTTGGTTGAATAGTAGGGTGTCAGTTATCTGTGAGGTGAAGCGAAGGTGTGTGGGTATTGGATGTTGTAAGCAAAGAAGTTTCAAATGCCGCGGTTGGAACTGAGGGACCTTCATTGTGGAGGTGCTGGTGAGGGCAAACTGTAAATGGTGATATAAGTGATGGAGTGATAGTGTTGTACAGGATAGGCAATGGTATCCATGTAGCAAAAGTGGAGGAGTCAAGAGGTGCATCTTGTGGAAGAGTGGATTTGAACGGGTAAATGGATTCTATAAACTTGACATGTTGTGAGACAAAAACTTTTGATGTGGATGGATCATAACAGAGATAGGCACTTTGCGTTAAAGGGTACCCAAAAAAGATGCATGGTTTAGAACAAGGTTCTAATTTATGAGAGGTATGGGGACGAAACCAGGGATAGTAGAGATAGTCGAACACCTTAAGTTTAGAGTAATTAGAACCAAAGATTTTTTCATAAAAAGAACATAGATTTAAGGTCTGTGTTGGCATCCTGTTAATTAAGTAAACTACAGCAAAAAATGTATGAGGCTTAAACCGTAAAGGAATAGAAGCATGAGAAAGGAGAGTGAGGCCTGTTTCCATAATGTAGATGTGTGTAAGTTCAGAGAAATCATTATGTTCAGATGTGTGAGGGGGGTAGTGAGGTGAGATATACCATGAAGTGTAAGAAGACTAGTTAGCGTAATGTATTCTCCACCATTATCAAAATACAGTGTATGGATTTGCTAATGGAAGTGTTTCTCTGTGATAGCTTTGAAGCAAAGGAATACATCTTTTACTTGTGATTTGTGTGTTAAAGGATAAAGCTAGATATATTTAGTGAAAAGATCAACAAAGATGATATCATATTTAAATCCATCAAAAGACAAAATTAGGGTGTTTATACATCTGAAAAGATGATTTGAAGGGGGCGGGTGGATGTGATTGTGGATTTGGAAAATGAAAGTTTGTGACTCTTATTACAATGACATGCATTATAAGAAGATTGTAACATACTAGAGGATGAGAAATCAAGTGCGTTTTTAGAAATGATATGTTTTAAAATAGAAAGAGCAGGATGGCTTAAGCGGTGATGCCAATTGAATAAGGTGGTTTTGATACTGGAAAAGGCAATCAGTGATGTGGATGTGGGCCACTCATATACACCATCTTTAGCTTTACACTTTAAAAGCGTTGCTCCTGTGTGAAGATCTTTGACAAGAAAAAGAAAAGCTAAGAATTCAATGGAAGCGTTGTTTGAGATAAAGAATTTAGAAATAGAGAATAAGTTTTTAGTAATGTTTGGTACACAGAGAACATCTGTTAAAAAAAACTACTTATTGGAGTGGAGAAGAGAGGTAGAACCATTGTGTGTGATTAGAAATCCTGTTCCATCACCAATCATAATGTCGTCTGGCCCATTATATGAAGTATGAAGGGATAAATTGTTTATATCAGAGGTAACATGATAAGATGCACCGATGTCTAACAGCCATGCATTGTTGTGAGGAGAATTGGTAGCAAAATGCGCTTTTGGTCGTCAAGGTGAGTTTAGCAGTCCTGAAGTGTTGTTGTTAGGAGCTGCAACAGGTATGAATTTGTAAAAGGGACAATACTTAGTTGTATAGCCTTGGATTCTGCAGATTTGGCAAAAACCAAGGTAAGGTTTTTGAGAGGTGGGAGAATTATAAGGTCCAGGTGGGGAAGGGTTAGAAAACCGATGATTATATGAGTTTTGGTCTATGTTTGCCATAGGAATAGTTGGAGTATGGCAAGAGACGTGAACCAAAAGAGGCATAGTTGGCGAGATGGGCAGTGGTAGAAAAATAAGGTTGAGCAGTGATGTTGGTATTGTTGAGAGATGCTTCAAAGTTGAGAAGTTTTTCATATAGCTCATCAAAAGAGATTGGAGTATCTCGAGCTTAGACTGCCTTGGCCAACTCTTTGTGTTCAAAACCAAGGCCCTCAAGAATTTGTTCTGAGAGATCTTCAATGTCAATTGGTTCTCCAAGAATGGCAAGCTCATTAGCTTGGGCTTGATGATCTGTAGGAACTTAGAGACACCCATGGATCCTTTTGTGATTTGTTTGAATTGACTTTTTACTTGCTTGATTCTTCCACGAGATGGTTTACCATATGTATTAGCTAATATTGTCCACGCTTCCTTTGATGTTTGTGCTTGAGCAATGATCGACATGATTGTGGGTGAAAAAGAACCAAGGATGGCATTGAGAAGTAATTGATCCTGTTGGATCCACAGTATGTATGCTGGATTAGGTGTAGTTGTTCCTGCTGGAATAGTTGTTCCTGGGCAAGGATGTGATCTGTCAATGAATTCATTGAGATTATATTCATCATATAGGTATATATATACAACGGAATAAGTAGAGCCTGGTAGAATTGTCTAACAGAATTGCCTAAACTTAAGCTAACAGATTTGTTAAGCGAATTGTACACTTGGTTGTTACAGCAGCTACACAGTGTGCATTGTGTGCATGGTTTGTTACACTGATTTGCACAGTGTATGTTCAGCTGCACAGTATGCGTTGTGTGCATGGTTTGTTACAATGATTTGCACGTGTACGCTAGTGCATGTGTGTTGCACTGATTTGCACAGTGTGCATTAATGCATGGTTATTAGTGCAAAGATTTATGTATGTTAATTTAGCAATTTTAGATACTTACAGCATTGCTTTGTAATATGAGAATAACTCCTTGATTCAAGCTCTGATCGAGATGATTCAAGACGTCACGTAATGCTATGAAAAAGCTACACAACTTGGTTTAAGGGTTCTGAGATATACTAGTTGTATCAAGGTCAAAATCGAGCTTGAAATTGCTGCACCTGCTTTGCTGACGTTATCGAAAGTTAATTACATTCTTTGATACCAATTAACGTAATGTAAGTGGGAGGACCTCAATCTCTAAAACTTTACAGTCCTATAAATTGTAGAGAAAGACACTAGAGTTATCATGCCCTAAGGTTATAGTCTTTATTTATAATCTTGAATAGTTTCTAAAATTTCTATACAAGCTATTTAAATACAAGGAAAACGTTTGAAATGGTAAAATCTTAATTATATTGAAAGTCATAATTTAACTAGGAAATAGAATTACAAAATAATAAAAGAATTACAAAACAGATATCGTAGGTCCTAGTTTGGGTCCGAAAACAAAAATCCTAGTTTTCATTAGACAATCTAGCAAAATTTCATCTTGATATAACAACTGAATTAAGAATTATGTCTATTCTTATTAAGCTGTACATTGAAGATATTCATAAATTAAGTTAAGAAGACAGTTGAGTTAATTTGGCCTAGAACCAAGAAAATCTTATTCTGGGTGAATGTCCAAAACTGTTGTTTTCAAGGCATCATATTTTCGAAGGAAGGCAAACAATGCACGAACAAACATTAATCTCCAAAACAAGGGAAGAATTAAGGATTAAATTATACAAACATTATGTAATTAATTTAGATCAATCTTAAAATAGAGATTAACTTTGACACAACAATACATGCAATTTCATCACAGATGCACACTTCCGAATTTGAATGAAGCAGAAAGAAAAAAAGACACCCACACTGTGCTAAACCAAAGCTTACTTAAAACTCCTTTCCTTCAGGGATTGTAACTATAACGTTGATATCAGAGGAAGTATTCCCATTAGGAGATGGAACTGCTACTACAAGTCCATCAGCCACCGATCCAATCCAACAAGAAACATGAACGGGTTCGTTGCCATCGTAGAAAGCTAGTTCTTTGATCCCTGAATCATCCAAGCTCAAAGAGTTGACTTGAGTGCTCAGGTTTAGATGAGGCTTTACAAGCTCATTTTTCTTGCAATTTTGGACCCTTATAACGTTAGAAGATTCTTTCACAAACAAAGAAAACCCTGCTGACATTTCACTGCCCAGTTCGCGCTCTGCCTTCTCAATGCAAAGTGACGCAGCCCTCTTGAATAATTCGTTCTTCGCACCCTCAATCTCGGTATCGCCTGAGATCTTGAATATCTTTGTTTCCCAACTGCGTTCGCTAGGCGTGGGGATAATAGTGCTATTAGGAGATAGGCTAGTGTTTTTGAGACTGGGGAGGTAGAATGTGGGCATCTTGAGAGCACCATTGATGGAAAGTAAATTCTTTTGAATACTTGCCCACCTCATTAAGAAGTTTTCCATGATTAAAAGGTCTGCCAAAAGAAGGCTAGAGCTAATCCCAATTGAGTACCCGCCACACTGGAAGTTGGTTACCTGAAAAGGGAAAAAACACCCTTATGTTCTGCTACGCACCATTTTTCTACAAAAGCATGAAATCATGTAGATCTCTGACATCAACGCGCGTGTTTAATCAAGGTAGTTGATAAAAATTACTACTTGACTCACCTGAACATAGAGCAGTGGAGAGAATTGGGGATTCTTTTCATCAATATCCTTCCAGGTGACGAGTTCAGCTTCTAATTTTTCCCTTTCTTCCAAACCAAGAAACTCTCGCAAAGTCATTGTAATCTTTGCCTCAACAAGTCTAGCTCCGCTATCATTTGACACCATCTCTAGTTCTCCATTACCATCTTCACCTCTCCATAGCCGTCCACCAAGCATCGGTTGATCATTCAATGCCCTCCCTAGGGACTCCCTAATCCATCCGGCAACTAGCCAACCGGAATCCTCCTCCCCGGCTTTATTGTAGTAAAGGACTATGTTTAGGCACCCCCGGAAAATATTTGAGCCAACAGGGTCCTTCACTGACACCAGGCATATCTGCCTTGGATCGGTCACAGAGGAGGGTGGCACTGTTTGCATAGCTTCAATTTGCACCTTACGTGCAAACTCACTAGCGACCTGGGTCATTGCCATCTTCTCTAGCACGAGGACAAGCTGAAAATCGGCGTGTAGGGAGGAGGGATATATATAAAAGTTTTCTTTACAGCCCCATTACTGAAAATTACTCTTAATCTTAATTCGTGTGTTGGTTTTAGGCGTGATCCTCCATGTCTGAGAAATTTAAAATAAATTAACAAAGTACGAGTGATTGTGATTGGCCGTTGTAATTCAATTTAATAAAAAGACTGTCAACTTTCAATTGGCTGAATTGTTTAGCTTAAATCGGATTGGTGTGCTGGTATAACTAACTACCTAACTACTCTGATCAGGAGTTGTAAGTGGAAAAAGGTTTCTTGCAGTCTTTACTTTCACAGAATTTGGTAACCAAAAATAGAAACCATACGTCAATTTATTTATCAATATTCTATGATTTTGTTAAAATTAGGATTATAAAATATTAATTACATTTCAATACAATATTGCAGGGTAATAATTACATCATATTACAATTACATTTTAATAAAACTAAAACTATACACAATTTTAGTGTAGATTTTAGATATAGTTTATTTCTTTTGAGTTTCACTGTGGCAAGTTATGTTGATATCATTTTATGCACAGGATTTCTTTCTTTTTATATGGATTCACCCGTGTAAAGTATTAAAAAAATCTTAAAATTAAATTAAAGATTAATTTTATAAAATAGAATCTAGTTTTACATTTTAATTTGACATCTGGTATATTAATGTTGAAGCGAGTGATGACCTTATGACACACATCAGCAAAGCTAAGTATAAAGTCTGGCTCTAGATTATAATTCCAGGCTCAGGCTCAGGATCACCCATAAAAAATGATGGAGAGAATTTTATTCATGGCATAGTATCTTAGATCATCAATTAAATACTATTTTTAACATCTTGAACGTGCTCTTTAAAATCAAATAGGTCGTTGTACTTCCTCGAATTCATCTTTATAAAGTTTTTAGGGAAATACTTTTTCAACATGTTTCAATATAATGGAGAGTCTCTTATATGTTGCTGTGCGATGTTTTTTTCATCGCCTCTACGTGACTGTTTTTAGCTTTGAACTATTGTAATGGGATTCTGATAGAGAACAACATTTGGTGAGAGCTATGGCCTTCCCTTTTAATGCGTGGAGATCATGTTTTCGTGACCCTGTAGAGAAATGCTCACCGTAGTAACAATACCTTTACTTGGAATAGTAGAGGTGTTATGTCTACTTTTTTCCATTTTGTTTTGCTTAGTTATTTCTCCTATAAAATAAAGCTCTTAATGCCTATAAAATAGTTGTATTCATAATGGGATGATAGTAAGTTTTCAGCGAACTTTTCTTTCTTGTCCTCTTTAAAATGATATTGATAATTTATTTTTTATAATTAATTATTACCAAAAAAAAGTTTAATTCACTTTATTTACTATTGATATTTTTTATCATATTATTAAATTTACCAAGCTATTAAACTCAATCAAATTAATAATCAAAATCTTGTATTTTTCTTGTTTTTTTTTTAATATTGATTGTTGAAGATATTATCAAATCTACTAAAGATAATACTGATACTAAAGATAAACATGATCAGGGATCATTGATATTAAAGATAATCGTGATCTCTTATCATATCTACATAAAAGATTATTACTGATACTGAAGATAATCATGATCAAGGATCATTGATACTAAAAATAATCGTGATCTCTTATCATATCTACATAAAAGATTATTACTGATACTGAAGATAATCATGATCAGTGATTATTAATACTAAAGATAATGTCATATCTATTGAAGATAATACTGATATTGAAGATAATTATGATCAGAGATTACTATCATAATCAGTGATATCTAATATTGAAGAGATCATGATACCACTGATACAGAAGATAATCATGATTTCTGATCATATCTGCACAAAAGATTAATGATACTGAAGATAATTGTGATTATATATGTAACAGATATTTGAGGAATTAAGTATATATCTTATCATTCATTACATTCATAATGATAGGATTTTTGAACTAGGGATCATAATATATATATATATATATAAGACCATGATGTAACAGTATTGTTTAAATAAATAAAAAATATTTATGTATTTCTTCTTCCACACATCTCTCTTTCTTTATTCTTTTATCTTACATTGACATCATATGAACATCATTATTTTTACATTAAAAGGAAAAAAGAATATATGACACTAACATATCTAGTTTAAACGTTTGCTAGAATTCGCAAGCTTTTACCTCGAGCAAAAGGGAGCGAAGGTAAAAATGGGACTGCAACATCAAAGATCATTGGAAAAATTCTAGTTCATTGAAGAAAGATGTAATAAAATACTACAATCAATAACTATAACCTATCATTGAATTTGCTCTTAAGATTTTGCATGCAGCTGTGAAAAAATTGAGCGTTATCTTTATTGCACTTGTGCGGCATCATGGCAAAAACATTCACCCTCAAAATCTTATCTGGTAAATGTGGAGAAATAAGGAATTCTTGTCTTTTATTAGTGGAAAAATAAAATGGGAGTCGCCACCTAATATTTTGGTCACTAGAAATCCCAGTTGGTCTCAAAGATCAAATACGGGGACTGATTTTGTAAAAGGAAGGTATTAACACCCCAAATACGTCTTACCTAAGGTAGGCTGTATTGTTTTATTATCTGATAAAATCTGAAGTCTTGTCATATTTTCTAGTTGTTGGTCCGTCTATGATTTAAGAAAAGTTCTCCTCGGTAAGGAGATCCTTGTCTTATCATGTAAAACCTAATCGTTCCAACATCAATAAAAGAATTTAATATACGGAATATGTTTTACATATAAGGTCGTAACCCCAGATATTAAAAGAAAAAAATAATTTTTTTGGAATTTTTGAAATATTGGCTAGTTCTTATGGCATTAATAAACTAGTTATTAAAGCCAAAATGCATGCTAAAACCCTTTTTTTATAAAGATACAATATGATTTTTTTCAGAGAGACTTGGCCGTATGCATGAAAACAAAATATTTTATTTTATTTTTTTATTTTTTTATTATTATTCTTTTTCCTTTTTTATGAAAACTAGATATTTAATATTAGATTTGTATTTTTACAGTATAAAAACACAAATCAATATTGATCAAAATGCAGTAAAATATTTACAGAAAATCACAGATTTCTTAAAAGAATTTTTTAAAAAGAAATTCTTTTATTTTCGGGCTGGGCCCAACTCAGCCCATGTGGTTAGGCTAGACCTAACCATCCGAGCATGACCACAGGCCCAAGCCAGTGACCCATACAAACCATGCACACGTAAAATTACCTTCGCAGTGTTCATGCTCGTTTTTGCAGATAACAAAGACAAGCCCCTATTTCAAGTGCAAGAATTAAAACAAAAGGAATAAGATTACTTGGAATGGAGGCACTGTAGTTCACAATGTTGGTGTCTCACGATGGCTTTGGTGTCGCGATTGTTGGCTATAGTGGTAAATGCTGCTTCTTCTTTTTCTCTCCTCTGTTTCGGTTATATTGTCTGCTTACTCTATTTTTTTTATTCCCTCCTATCAATGGTGTTCTTGTCTCTCTGTAGTGGCTTCGTGGAGGTGTTGTTGATGTTAGTGGTGCCTTTGGTGGCAGCAAAAAAGAGGATGGGTCATGTTACATGAAGGATGTTGTTTCGGTTTTTTTTGTACTTTCTTCTTCTTCCTCCTGCATTCTCTTGTGCTTTGTTCACTCCCTTCCCTTTCTTTCTCTCTCAAATTTTCTTTCCTTTCCTTATTCTCCTCTCTTTTTATGTTTACGCTTCCCTTTTTTTTTTCTCTTTGTGTTTTCCCCCTTCTTCCCCGTTTTCTTTTTACCCGTGCTCCTGCTCCTCCCTTTGTCTCTTCTTCCCCTTTTCTGGTGCAATTCCTCCTTTGGCTTTATAGCTAGAGGACATAGGTGTTTCTTGGTAATAGCCGATGTGCATCACGGTGGCGTGAAGCATGCCCCCCTAAACTCAAACAACTCTAGCGCTCATTCACTATCAAAACTGTTGTGGATGAAGAAGGGGATAAATAGTTGTCAAGGAAACGATGTCATTTTCTAATTTAAAATGCATATTTCTAAGTTGATCCTTGGATTTTTTTGTAATTTTGTAAACAAGCCCCCGAATAAATTGTAATTAGATCCCTTAATTTTAGCGCCTTTTCCGATTTGGTCCTTAGTTTCGGATTATTTCAATCAAGTCCCTAATTGGCCATCAAACTTCAATAATTATGCAATTAAGCCTCTGATTTGAGCAAATCAACTCTTTAAAATTATAATTGGAGCCCAGAACTTTAATTTCATCTAATAAAAGCTTAAATTGAGTTAAAAATCTATTTTTCTTGCAATCAAACCTTTTATAAATTCAATTAAACCTTAGATAAAATTTAATTGATTCATAAATATCTGATTTTAAACTTGTTTTCCTCAAATTGAATTTTTCTTGTCAACATAGCTCTCATCAGTCAAAAATATACTATCAAATTTTACCATTTTACATTTTTGAACCTCCTTAACCAATTGTGGTCTTTTTTCGGTGACACGATTAAAAGATTGATGTCTTCTCCCAAGTGCAGGAGTGTCGAAGTAACAAATAACCCGGCAAGACCGGGGTCGAACCACAAGGAGGTTATTTGTACAAATTATAAATAACAATAATACAACAACAA
>NW_011500021.1:310280-334747 GCF_000495115.2 Populus euphratica
ATTCCAGCATTTTTTTGTCGCTCCTATTAGTTTTTGGATTTCTTTCGAATATATATGTCAAGTGAGTAACAACAATCTTATCCATGCTTTTAAGTTTCAATAAAAGATAAAGAAGTTCACACAAGTGGTCACTCAAAATTTAATTTATGTCAAGTGTCTGTTAGACTATTAGAATCTTCAATTGAAAATCCAGGAGCATCTATACCAATTCTTCATTCTATCTATTATGTTATTAATTCAAAATAATACTGCTATTTAGAGTGACTTTCATATATCTGTTTACTTCTTTATTATGCTCATATTAGTTTTATTATTATACGTATTGCAGTTTCATTGTATAGCTATAAATATAATGGAAACTACATGGCTTAAGTGTGTTAGCCATAACAAAGATATCTTCTATATTCATCCTTTTATTTGTCTTACATGGTATCAGCCTGACTACAAGCTCACGCTTTTCTACATAATTCTTTCTCCTGCTTTTACATCATCTATATGGTCAGCACCAATGACACCCCCACCCCTACCCTCATTCTTCCACCATCTACAACCACTATTTTCATTAAGCTAAATGGCTCTTATAATTATTTGGCTTAGAAAATGCAATTCTTTAATCTCCTTCGAGGACACGACTTAGTTGGCTTTATTGATGGCACTAAAGCCTGTCCTCCAAAACATCTAGTCTCTTGTTTATTAAATTCTGCCTATATTGTTTGGCAGAAGAAAGATGTTTGTCTCATTGGATGGATCCTTGCATTTCTTTCTAAAAACCTTGTTTCCACTATTTATAGAATGGAAACATCTCAGCAAGTCTAGATTGCCCTACAGACTCATTTTTCTTCTCAATCTCACTCTTGCATTTCTCATCTGAAACAACAACTACAAACATTGACTCAAGGTACCAATTCTTGTTTTGAGTATCTTGAAAATGCCAAACATCTTGCAGATTAATTAGCAGCGGTTGGTAAGCCTATGGATGATTAAGACTTGATCTCCTTTCTTCTGAGTGGCCTTCCATCTACGTATACACCATTTGTCACCTCTTTTAATTTTGCATCCCGTGACATTGATTTCACTTTTGAAGATTTTTAAGCCGAATTATTAAGCTATGAAAATCTTCTGGATTTCAATCACTCTTCTTGCGACACCGATCATATTCATTTTACCTTTGTTGCCCACAAATCTAAGGCTCCTATCTATGGCCAAAAGAAAGGCCCTCCTCTATCTTCTATAAAAATATAGCCTACAGTTTCATCTACTTCTCGGCCACACCAGCAAACCAGATCAACTCCTCCTCAACTTTCATCCAACCGCCCAATTTGTCAAATTTATGGTAAAATTGGTCATATTGTTATTGATTGTTTTCACCATTTCGATTATTCATATTAGGGACGGTTCCCTTCTCAAGATCTCGCAGCAATGGTGGTTGAAGCTGATGCCACACTTGATCATCAATTTTGGTACATGAATAGTGATGTTAATGCCCATATTACATCAAATGCATCAAATCTCACTCATCAAAACTCCTATCATAACTCTGGCACTATGACTATAGGAAATGGTTCAGGTCTGCAAATTCTAAATACTTGTTTTACCACATTTAAACTTGGCAAATCCAATTTTTATCTAAACAACATTCTTCATTGCACACAAGTAGCCACCAATCTTATCTCTATCAATTGATTTTGTTTAGATAATAATTGTTACTTTATATTAACTGCTACTGATTTTCTCGTGAAAAAGAACTTGACAGGAAAAATCCTACTTAGAGGTATGGTTGACAATAGGTTGTATCCACTAACTGGGTGCCAAACTTCCCTTCAAAATCTCACATGTCTTTTGGTAACAGTAGGAGTTCAAGCTACTGTAGACACTTGGCACTCCATACTAGGGCATCCTGCTACTTCTGTTTTTGTTAATTTATTCCATTCCAATAAACTTTATGTCACTGGTCCTTCAAATAAAGTAGATTTTTGCTTAACTTGTCAACTTGGCAAAGCTACGAAAATACCTTTCCCAACATCTAGTCATCTATCTTCTATTTCTCTTGCTTTAATCTACTCTGATGTATGAGTATCCTTTATATAATCCGTAGGTGGTTGTTCCTTCTATGTTTTATTTGTTGATGATTATTCAAGATATTCCTAATTATATCCTTAAGAAAATCTGATGTGTTACGCAACTTTTGTTAAGTTTAAAACCATTGCTGAAACAATTTTCTCCACCTCAATCAAACAAATCCAAACTGAAAATGATGGTGAATTTACTTCCAACCAGTTTAAATATTTTCTGACTATACAAGGGATATACCATAGATTGACTTGCCCACACATTTCTTAATAAAATGGGATTGCCAAGAGAAAACATAGGCATATCCAAGAAATGGGACTAACGCTTCTAGCCCATTCATCTATCTCTCCAATATTAGGTTGATGCGTTCCTCACTTCAGTGTTCTTAATAAATAGATTACCTTCAAAAGTATTAGTTAATAAAACGCTTTATTTTTTACTTTATTAAACTAAGCCACTTTATAAAGACTTACGTGTTTTTGGATGTGCTTGCTATCCACTTCTCTGGCCTTATATTGGAAATAAGCTGGCCTTTCGAAGTAAAAAGTGTCTCTTCTTAGGCTATTCTAACTGTCAAAAAGGATATCAATGTCTTGACTTAAGAACTAAACAAGTATATATATCCTCACATGTCATTTTCGATGAGTTGTCTTTTCCAGCTTAGGAACTAGCCAACCACACCACATTTCAAAGTATGACTTTTGTTGTAGGTAACCCTCTGATCATTCCCAGTTCAATTATATCTAGTACTTTATTATCTAACGTTTCTGCTGTTGAGGCTTCTCAAGCTAATCTTTCTTTCCTCTCAACTGAAATTTCAAATCTTGTGACATCAAACTCTACCCACTCCTCCTTAGCTATTTTATCCAATTATAGTTCTCCTCCTTCTCCCATTTTAAATTCTGAAAATCCCACTAATGTAGATATTAACACTTCATCAATATCTCCTTCTCTATTTTTATTGGAAGACCCCAATAATACCTCCCTCAATCCCATTGTCCAGCCAATATTCAAACTCGTTCAAGGACAGGTCACTCTCACCCCAAATCTTTTCCTGAATGTAAATTGTTCTACAATACCCGACATCATTTATGAGCCTTTTTTGCGGTCTTCAATACTCCTGAACCAACATCCTACACTCAAGCAATTTCGAATCCATAATGGTGTGCTATTATAGGAAGGGAATCTAATGTTTTGATGATAAATAACACTTAGTCCCTCTGTCCTCGCCCGCTTGATAAACATATTGTTAAGAATAAATGGGTATACAAAGTTAAGAGAAGACCAGATGGCAGTATTGAATGTTTTAAGGTTAGACTTGTGGCCAAAGACTTTGATCAAAAGAGTGAGGTGGACTACCATGAAACTTTTTTCCCTGTGATTAAGCCAACTACTATTCGTCTTATTTTAGCAATTACAGTTCATTTTCACTAGCCTATTTGATAATCAGATGTGTCGAATACATTTCTCTATAGGTTTTTAAAGGAAGAAGTTTTCATGGAACAACCGAAAGGGTTTGTTAATGACACCAAACCGACCTACATTTGCAAACTACACAAGTCTCTTTATAGTCTCAAACAGGCCCCAAGAGCCTAGTTCCGCAGGTTGTCACAACAGCTTCTTAAGCTTAGTTTCCAGGAATCCATTAATGACTACTCTCTCTTTGTTCTACATACTGTAAAAATTAAAATTTTTATATTGATCTATATCAATGATATTTTGATGACTGGCTCTAATGCTTCAGCTGTTTCCACACTCATTCATCATCTGCAAAGCATTTTTCATGTCAAGGATCTTGGTTCTTTGTCTTATTTTTTAGGTATGAAGGATGATAAATTTTTTGAAGGATTGCATTTATGTCAAACCAAATATATTTTTGATCTCTTAGACAGGTCTCACGTGGCTAGTGTTAAACCATTTGCATCACCTACAATAGCCACTACCAAACTGTCCAGTACAAAAGGAAAACTCATCTCCGATCCTTCTATTTATTGCCAAATCATTGGGGGCACTTCAATACTGCACCATCACACGTCCTGATATTTCTTATGCTGTCAACCAGTTATGTCAATATATGCATCAACCAAGAACTCCACACTGGTAGGCCATGAAATGAGTCCTTCGCTACTTAAAGGGCATTATTACCATGGCTTATTCTATACACCGTCTCCTCTACAATTACATGCCTATTATGACTCGGATTGGGCTGGCAACCCAGATGGCAAAAGGTCTACTAATAGCTATGGTGTTTTTCTTAACCGAAACCTAGTTTCTTGGAGTTCCAAGAAGCAGAATTTGGTCTCCCGTTCGAGTATAGAAGTGAAATATCATTCAATAGCACTTGTTATGGCTGAAGTCTACTAGCTTAAAATGTTATTTAAAGAATTAGCTATTGGTCTCGTACACACACTAATTATATGGTGCGATAGCATTGAGGTCATTGCACTTGCTTCAAATCCAGTATTCCATACAAGAACAAAGCATATGGAAATTGATTATTATTTAATTTAAGAGAAAGTTTGCAATAATGATGTTAAAGTCCAACATGTCTCCACTATAGATTAAATAGTTGATGTCTTCACCAAAGGCCGAATTGCACAATGGTTTCAATATCTCATAAGCAAATTAATGGTTTGTCAAAATCCTATTAATTCAATAGAAAATCTAGGAGCATCTACACCAATTCTTCATCTTGTCCATTCTATTGTCAATTCAAAATAATCCTGCTATTTAGAGTAACTTTCATATATTTATTTACTTCCTTATTATGCTCAGATTAGTTTTATTATTATAGGCTTTTAAGTTTCATTATATAGCTATGAATATAATGGAAACTACATGGCTTAAGTGTGTTAGCCATAATAAAGACATCTTATGTATTCATCCTTTTGTTTGCCTTACAATGTCTTGTATTTTCTTTCAACTATATTGTATTGGTGCCTTCTTTGTACGCAGAAAAAGATGGACATATTGAGTTAAATCCTGGTATTTATGCTGAGTTTGTTGTGTATGGTATCGTATGTTCTTGTCTTTTGGCTTTTTTCCAGGTATACCTTTTCAATTTTTTTATTTAAAATTATTTTTTTATTATTTTAATGTGCTCATATAAAAAATATTATTTTGATATATTTGTTAATAAAAATATTTTAAAAAGTAACCTTCATTATACTTCCAAACACCTCAAAAATCCAAGTTACTGTGCCCTAAGTTTATTTGATTTGCAAGAAAATAAATTCCTAAATATAATTTTTTAAAGTGTATGTATATATAAATAATGGTTATGGAATGATGATAACATGATTATGATTAATGGTGTCAAATATACCAACAATGCTAGCGGCAATGGTGACATTGGTGTTATTTGTGATAAATAAATTATTGTTATAATGCAACAAGATATATAATAGCAACATTAATCAAGGTGAAGGTGAAGGTGAGGGGGAGATTGGTGGTGGTTGTGATAATAAGAATAATTATTGTATTGATAGTTGATGTGACAACAAAATAATGATGTTAATAAAGATATGATAGAAATGATAATATAGGAATTAAATTATATGTTATTTGGAATTATATATATATATATATATATATATATATATATATATATATATTATTCAAGTAGATTGTCTAGACCAGCTTACATATATTTCAATTAATTTTTATGAATTTTAAAATTAATAATCAGGTAAATCTCTAATAAATTAAATTATTACAAGATAATTTGATTATTATAGTATGTAATGGTAGTAAAATAATGGTGATTAATATTGTGATAAAGATGGTTGAAATTGTTAGGAGATAGTAAGTATTAAATATGCATAAGTGACATGAAGTCTGCAGCTGTTACAATAAAAAATATGCACCAATGAGCTGAAGTTTAAAGCTACTACAATGAGCTTCTTAGGTGGTTAGAGTTTTTTTGTCAAGTTTATTATTATGTTTGTTATTTATAACTGATTCTATTACTATACTAAGTGTAGGATATGAATATTGTAACCAATTAACTAAATGAATAAGATAAAATCAGTTTATATTTTCATTTTCAATATGGTATCAGAGCTATCTCTCTGAGTTTAATTTCTACATCTTCATCTTCACCTTTTTCATTGTCTTTTCTACATTTTTTTCCCTTTGTTTTCTGGAAATGGCTAAAGCTACCTTAGAAATGGATTCTTCCAATCCTTTCTTTTTGCATCATGGTGAGAGTCCTGGCTCCATGATTGTTTTGAAGCAACCTAATGGTGAAAATTATAACTTATGGAAGAGGGCAATGATGATGGCTTTATCAACCAAAAACAAACTCAATTTTGTTAATGGCACTTGGCCTAAGCCATCCAATCTATCTGATTCTCAAGGTTTGGCATGGATTTGCTACAACAATATAGTTCTCTCATGGTTGTTAAATTCTGTTTTAACAAAGATTGCTAACGACATCATTTATATTGTTGATGCATCTGAAATATGGAATGATTTTCAGGATAAATTTTCTCAACATAATGGACCAGGCATCTTTCAGCTCCAGAAGTGCATCTCATCTCTGTTATAGAAGAATAACTCTGTCAATTCATATTTTACTGCTATGAAAGGATTATGGGATGAGTTAGGAAATCATCAACCAATTCTTACATGTATATGTGGAGCCTTGAAGACTATTCTATCTTATCATCATCAGCGGCATGTTTATCAATTCCTCATGGGATTGAATGAGAGTTATTCATATATTTGAGGATAAATTCTACTAATTGATCCACCGCCTTCTATCAACAAGGTTTTCTCACTTATAGTTCAAGAGGAGAGGGGATGCATGATTTTTTCTTCAGTGTTTCTTTCAATCAGAACACCACTGCATTACTTACTAGGACAACACCTCCAACTTGTTTTGCTAGTAACAGATCTTTTTTATCCTTAAAAAGACCGATCTATGTGTTCCTGTTATGGTATTCATGGCCACACTATGGAGAAGTGCTATGAAATTCATCGATTTCCACCCGATTACAAGTTTAACAAAGGAAAGAATGCACCTCGTAATGTAAATCAAGCTTCTGAATACACTGATCCTCAGCTGCCTATTATTTATGAATAATGTCAGCAACTTATAGTAATATTCAAAACCTTAATCTTAGATCTTTAATCTTCTGTCAATTAAGTTTCTTCATCTGTAACTAAAGAATTAGAAATCCCCACTCAAAGTGAAACTTCAATCAATATAAACCATGCAGGTACTCTTTCAAATGTATCTTAACTTTCTAATCCAAATCCAAAACATTCTGTTTTTGCATTTGCCTTTTCTTTAACTCACCCACCTCTTCTTATAAATTCTGTCAAAGCTTCTTAAATAATTGTTACTAGAGCTACAGATCACATGATTTGTTTCACATCATTCTTTACACATATTACTTATGCTGCTTCCAAAACAGTACGGTCATCTAATGAACAACATGCTTCAATTACTTACATTGATAACATTAAGATTTTATAATCTTTTATTTTAACCGATGTGCTTTGTATCCCTTCTTTTTTATTCAACATGAATGTTACATGTTAGTAAATACAAGGAAAAAACTGAGCTTGTAGGTCTATGTTGTGGTGTTATGGGGAACTTAATTTTTTTAAAAGGTAAAAAGAAATATATTTCTTAAAAAATTTTAGCTTATTATTTACAATGGTCTAGAAATTATTACAAATAATTCTTAAATTATTTTATTAAATTCATAGACAAGATTTTCAATTATCAATTATATATTTTTCTTTGTGTCAAAAACAAATTGGTTGTCAACGGTTAAAAAAAATTTAATGACCAAAAAAAATTTATTTGACACAAGGAAAAACATAGCGACATAGCAAGTAATCATCATAACTTATCAAGTAATGTTTAATATTGTGATTGGAAAATATTTTAAAAAAAATAAAAAAAAATTATTTTTATTTTAAATTAATATGTTTTTATATTATTTTGATATATTGATATTAAAAAATAATTTTTAAAAAATAAAAAATATTATTTTAATATATTTAAAAAAATATTTTAAAAAACAAATTAAAAGAGGAGAAAAAATCATGCCATGAAAGTGGCGCGCAGACTAGCTAGTTAAGTGGTGAATTCGTTTGGTAGTGAAATTAAATGCAAAAGACGTGTGATGCCGACATTGGACATGATATGCTAAGCCGAACAACATGTCTATATATCACTATCAATATACGTATTTATCATGAATAAGTCGAGTTAATACATTTTTGAATTCAAGAGGGATGGCAATAGCAATCAAATTGTTTTTTTTAATGTGGGTATCCAGATTAGCTTGCGTGCACCACGACTAATTCCATTACTAATTATTTTTATTTTTGATAAGAAATAATGGATAACTAGCTGGTAACCAAATCAGATCTTACTATCTTCCAAAACACTGCTAATTATTGCTTTTGAATATTTATTCTAATCACTTTTAGTTTTTATTAATCACTTTTAGTTTTTATTAAATGAAGTACATTATTCAAAAAACTATACTTTTTTATTGAAAAAAAATATTAATTATATAAAAAAAATTATATTAGTAAATTATTTTGTTTTGATAGAACTTAAATTATTGCTTTTCTTAAATTTGAATTAAAAAAAAAAAGGATTGAATAGCTCCCTGCAACATGAGATTGTACGTTTTAATTTGTATCTAATTCTCAATTTTGAGATTTGATCTTTAATTTACATTAATACTTTTTTTTCTAAATTTAATCATGTATATGATTTTTTATTTATTTTATTAAATACATGTTTCAATTTTTCGATTCATAATAAAAAATAATCTCAATCTAAATAATGTATAGAAATTGCTCACACTTTTTTTTGTTTAAAAATAATTTTTGATCCACTCTGCTATAAATTGTGAGGAAGTTAGCTAGTACCTATTAAGCAGCTTACTATTTCTCTTGCTGTATATGATCAGTTTTCCTTTTCTTTTTCATCTTCAATCTTTAGTTTCCAAGAAAATAAAATCACAATTTTTATTTTATTTTTAAATCAAGTTATAACATGAGACATATACCTGCATAAATAATTTATATTTTTTTTCTTATATTGAAGACGATTTCGACAATTTCAAGGAAAATTAACAGACTATTCTCCTCTGGAAATTGTTGAAGTTTGTAGCAATTCCTTTACTTTTTTTATTTAGAAATATATTAAAATAATATTTTATTATTATTTTTTAAATTATTTTGGTTTTAGTATATCAAAATAATCAAAAAATATCAAAAAAATTAATTTAAAATAAAAATAAAAATAATTAATTTTTTTTAAATTATTTTTAAAACACAAAAACAAACAATAAATGAACTACTTACAATTCACTCACATTCTACATGGAAGGCCAATCCCCAACCACAACACCAGCTTACTTGGGTGATTTTACTGATATCTCCACTAATCTAAGATTCGATATTCATCCATAGTGTTCCATATATAGAGAATAATTCGAAAAAAACATGGTTTAACAACTATAATCCAGTAATGCTTTCTTACATATTATTTGATTATATGTAATGATTTATATAGTGTAATGGTCCGTTATATTTTTGTGTTTAATTATGTAATTCTTAAAATTGTAATATAATAAAAAATTATGACTGTGATGACTCATTTTATATATATATATATATATATATAATGAGTCATTCCATGATTAAGAGTAATCAGATATAATTTAATGGTAAGAATTTTCTTATCATAAAAATAAAAATAAAAAAATAATTATTAAAAAAATAATTTAATCCATCGACCCAATTCATTAAATTATATTCTGAATTGCATTACATAATTAATTACATTATATCATATCTCATCAAACGTGCTATTAATTATTTTCCTCTAGAAAACTGAATACATACAAGTCAAGTTGACTTTTTATGTACAAGCAGCCCAAAATCAAGAGGAAGTAGAGATATGTTGCACTTCTTTGCTAGCAGACCCATATAAGCCCACTTGGCTCACTTTATAGCCATAGCTTAAAAAGGCCTCTAAATCCAAATAAAAAATATCTTTTTTCCCGGGTAAACTCTATTTCTCCTCCACCACTTGTTTCTCTTAAAAACGTCCATCCATGGCTATAGCTTCCCCCTCTCTTCTCTCTCTCAACTCTCATATCTCATCTGCATCTTCTTTGCACCGTTCCCCTCACAGAGCTAGACCGTTTTCAAGAAGAAAATCCTGGCTTCTTGTCCGAGCAAGAAATAAGAAAAACAACTCTTTGTCAGTTATTGAAGCTAAAATAAGTACCGATGATGTTAGTGAAGAAGACATAGTCATTGTGGGTGCTGGGATTGCTGGACTTGCCACTGCAGTGTCCCTACAAAGGTTATATCATCATCCAAACTGTAGAATAACACACAAGGATGTTCTGAACTAATTGATTTTATTATTTTAGTGTTTAAAAAGAAATAGAAGGTGAATGGTTTAAATGGCTGCTAATTGACTAGCTAATTAATTTGAGACTACTATATAGGCTCGGAGTTCGGTCGTTGGTGCTTGAGCAAGCAGAATCACTAAGAACTGGTGGGACCTCACTTACCCTTTTCAAGAATGGATGGAGGGTACTGGATGCCATTGGGGTTGGAAGTGACCTTAGGAGCCAATTTCTTGAAATTCAAGGGTATATCTTCCATTTCTGGTTCGAATTATACATGCTAGTTGACCATCATTATTTCTGTTGTTAATCCACAAACTGTTAGAAATTGCTTGAAGGACTCGATTGTTGCATTCTCTGTTATTTACTGATCGGTAAATTCTCCTATGTGTATTCAATTAGATATATATTAGTAAATCGGACTTGTAATTTGGATTTGTCTAAGTTGCTGAGCAAAACAAAAACAAAACCCCATACATGAAAAACAATATGCCACAGTCCTTTGCAAATACCACGATGGCCGAGGACGATCCTTCAGGATACATGTTTCCTAACAAAATGGGTCATTTGGTGTTTAATTTCCTGGATGCAAACTCAAGTACATATAGTTAGGTTTGTTCTGTTATCCTTGCTATTTTGCGGAAATGGTTTTTGCACTTTGAGGCAGGTAATTTATGGTCTGCCTTGAAGGGTTGGGTTTCGAGCTTACTGTATATCCTCCCTTTTTCTACCAAAGAAGAAATAAGCCAATTCCTGACAAGAAATTTACCCAACATCGAAAACTTCTTCTATGCCTTTGTTATTCTCTTCTGAACTTGTTCTTAGCTCTACAGGATGGTGGTGAAGTCAGACGATGGAAGGGAACTGCGTTCCTTCACGTTCAAAGATGAAGATGAGAGGTATTGGTTTTTTCAAAAACATGGACTTCCCCTTTTCTTTTAGTCTCAAAAAGGAAGTAATTTTTGGGTTTTTTCATAACATTATCGCACAGCCAAGAAGTTCGAGCGGTAGAGAGGAAAATACTTCTAGAGACTCTTGCCATTAAGCTGCCATCAGCAGCAGTTCAGTTCTCTTCAGGGCTGGCAAGGATGGAGAGAAGAGAAAATGGGAAAATGCTTCTGGAACTTGTGGACGGCACTAGGCTACTTGCAAAGGTTAATCAATTTCAATATCTTGTTAAATTTACTCTATGCGAAGCTGAGAGCTTAGTCCTGACCTAACTAAGACTTATTGGCCTTGTCAAGTGATCATGCTTCCCGTCTGCCTCTACATTTACAAATAATAAGAAACAAGTTGCGATTTCACCAGAATTGAAATGAGCTCTGTACCGAATGATCAATTCCATTACTGTGCTTAGATGAGCGTTTCATGAGCTATAATCATTTCGACATAAATGCAGGAGAAAGTTATATATAGAAAATACATAAACACCAGTTTACAACATATGTCAGTCTTTCTATTATCTAATCTGTGCTTACTCTATACCTTTCAACAGATTGTAATTGGCTGTGATGGCATTCGGTCTCCAGTTGCAAAGTGGATGGGGTTCTCCGAGCCTAGGTATGTGGGGCACTGTGCATTCCGAGGACTTGGATTTTATGCCAATGGGCAGCCGTTTGAACCACGAGTGAATTATGTCTACGGGAGGGGATTGCGTGCTGGATATGTTCCAGTTTCTCCTACAAAAGTGTACTGGTTTATCTGCTTCAACAGCCCATCTCCAGGTCAGTGATCCTAATCCTGGTGATCTGCTTCTAATTCAATGAAATGCTGATTCTTCACCTAAGGAAGTTGGTAAGTTGAGATAGAAACATGATTTTTAGCCCTAGAAAATAAAGCACGCTTTTGGTTAGTGCAATCAAAGTGCCTTCTACCAATGGTTCTTTTTTCTGAACTCTTCACTGATGTCATTTAGATGATGTGTTCATGGGGTTTCTGGTTCTACATATCACTTTAAGAACAGCATAATGCATATTCATGAAACGTAGCTTCTTTTCGTATATGATTTGACATTTTTCAACAATACTTAGGTCCAAAGACAACTGACCCATCAGTGTTGAAGAAACAGGCTAAAGAACTGGTCAAGAACTGGCCATCTGAGCTACTGAACTTAATAGATCTAACCCCAGATGAAACAATCAGTAAAACTCCTCTGGTGGATCGTTGGCTGTGGCCAGCCATAAGCCCTCCCCCATCAACCGGAACGACTGTGTTGGTTGGAGATGCTTGGCACCCAATGACTCCTAATCTGGGGCAAGGTGCTTGTTGTGCATTGGAGGATGCAGTGATTCTAGCAAGAAAGCTTGCAAATGCAATCAACTCTGGACCCACATCTGTAGAGGATGCTATGAAGTCATATGGAATCGAAAGATGGCCTCGTGTCTTTCCTTTAACCGTACGAGCCAATCTTGTGGGGTCTCTTTTGCAGTGGGAGAACCCGGTTGTCTGTTCTGTTAGGAACAATGTAGTCATACCTAAGCTAGTTAGGCTTGGTCCAATTTTGGAACACACAAACTTTGAATGTGAACCTTCGCGAAAAAGACAAACTTCTGAAGTCCCAAAGCAACAATGATACAATAAAGAACAACAGGGAGGATTCACCATCATAGCTGCCAGCAAAATCTCTCTTTCCATTGTATAGAGACCTTTATACACTTCATTTTACAGATGAATTGTCACTTTGAGTTCATAATGTTTACAGCATTTAGTGTCATCCTAATATATAGCTATGCAAAGAATTTTCTTGTGTATTTTTCCCCTTTTTTTCTGATAAGTTAGTAAGGTAATGGTGTTTGCCCATCTTATGTCTAGC
The DNA here is from genome assembly GCF_000495115.2 of Populus euphratica. Classification (NCBI taxonomy): domain Eukaryota; kingdom Viridiplantae; phylum Streptophyta; class Magnoliopsida; order Malpighiales; family Salicaceae; genus Populus; species Populus euphratica. The sequence continues at coordinate 323,559 of NW_011500021.1, forward strand.
TCCCTCATTTTCGAGAAGAACTCCTCGCAAGCTTCAAGGACAAATGACTTCTAATAGGAAAAGTAGGTGTTAACAAGTTACACGAGTAAAAGTTCAATCACCCGTTCTACAGAAAAGTTAATGACAGAACTTATCCCATAAGGACAATTTAGGCATTTTGAAGGCTCTGATGGTTATCATTGCAAAATGTAGTCTTTCCTGGTATCCACCAACAGAAATGTCGCTGTGGCCACTCCATGATTTTCAGACTTCGACGTTAATCAATGTCCACAATTAAAAATATTTTCTTGAATTTGGTCCCCTGCTAATAGAATTTTCAAATTGCCATGCTAAATTGTTTACTAATATTTTCAGTTCAAGTTATTTTTAATGTTTAAATGACATGTAATACCTAGAAAAACTAACAACATGATTTAAGACCTAACAATGACAAGATTAGGTATTATGAGGATGACAATAGCAAAACAGATTATAAGAGGACCAAGCTGAGAAAATATTGCAGGTAAGGAAACCAAATGCGCCATTAAGCCTCCTTAATTATGAGATTGATTGTTGATACCCTGTAATTTTATTTTTATTTTTTTACTTCAACCCTAGACACTTTATTTTTTTGGTTAAAATAATGTAATGGTGTTTTTGCTCCTTCACCTAGAAAACTTAACAAAAACTTTTAAAGAAATTAAAGCCTTTCAACATGGTTTATTTGTTTATCAGTAGAGATAAGTAAATATTTTTTTATTTTAATTATATAGTAAAATGATTCAAATAACTTTTAAGGAAAAAAAAAAAAACCAAACCTGTGTCGAGATTTTTTTATATTTTTACGGTAATTTTTTTGCTATAATAATTTAAGCGGGGGATGCTTTGATATTTGCACAAATATAAAAAATAATAAACAATTAAAACACATAAAGAAAATACAAAAATATCCTTAAAATAAAATAATAATAATTTAAGTTCAAGGGGTGTTTTAAGCTTTTCACAATTTTTTTTTTATTAGGAAGTTAATTTAGGGTCAATTCCATAAAAAAAAATAAAACAAAAGGAAGTGTTAGGCAAGAATGGCACTGAAGATTAACTTGTTGAGGGCAGATGTGGGTGTCATCAAGGGATGGATACACCAAACATTCAGTGACATAATCCAGCAGGTCGTACCCCATAAGAAGAGATTTGAATTGGGCACGCCACAATGGAAAGTTGGAGGGAGTTAGTTTCTCTTTAATTTGCAACCAGTGGTATTTCGATTGGAGAGGAAGGTTGATTGTTTGGATGTTGAGAGGAAGACGTGTCGAATAAGAGGATTGTGGTCTCGTTGGAGTGGTGGAGCTCTGATACCATATAGAAGTCGCAGAGAGAGTGTTTCAATGGAAATTCTCCTCATCTTATTACTGTAATATGGTATCTAATTTATAGAGATTGTATACAGTAATGCAGGAATTACAGTGAGCTAAATATAGAAGAATACAAGTCTGTTGGCTAGAATTCTGCAGCACAAATTATGGTGATCAGAGGTACCAGTCCTGGTAAGAATCATCATGATCGTTGGCTAGGAGTCCGGTGGATTTGCTTGGGAGTAATCTGCCTTGATACCACCTTCCTCCATAATTGTCGCCGGCAATAGGCTCCAATCCCCGCCCTTTGGAAGATTGTTTGGAGTGCCCTTCGCTTCTTTTCTTCTTTTGGCCAAGAGGAAAGCCAGCCAGCAACCTGTTCCATGAATTAACACCATTGCCGACGTTATCGATTCTCAAATCCTTGGCTCTGCCAAAAAAACAATTAAACTGCGTCATCAGAAAATGATCTAATTAAAAAATAATTGCATAACATGCGCATGCTTTAATCAATATAATGGTTTTTCTGCAGCAGTTTAAAAATTTACAGTCACTACACTGCTCATCTGCGGATAAGAGAAATTATGTACCGTTCAATGCATGGGATTCTAGTAATCACGTAATTATTCAGTATGACAAAAGATTAGGAAAAAAATAACAAATGGGTTAGCTAACAAAACAAAAGGAAAGAGAAGGAAAACAATTTCCACATACAAATCTGTGATACAAGATAGTGTGACCTCCGTAGCATTGAGAAATCAGAAACCTGATTTTTGAAAGCCCAGGTCAGAACAGAGGATAAAAACAGGCAAAAGGGTCACTGGGAAGTTAGTATAAACACCAGGATTGACTAAGAATCAAAAAGCAAATGAAAGAAATTTAAAAAAAAATAATGTAAAATTCTGTAATCCAAAAAGTGAAAGCAACTATTGTTCGACAAATCTTCTTCCATATAATCTCATCAACCAACAAAAAGATGAAATTGTATTAACACAAATAATTTGCGATTTATTTAATTAAATGTATGTATAGATTTTTTATTTATAATTTGAATTTTTATTGTAAAAAAAACACATTTGAAAATTTTACTTATTTATTTAAAAAAAAAATACCCGAGCAGCGGCGGCGATGGATTAGAATTAAAAAAACTAGTGTATTCCTAAAACAGTTCGTTTTATAGATTTGCTACCATTCTCAGTCTAACAGCAACCCTTAAGCTGATTAGTTAACAAGATAGCATCACTGTACAGGTAAGTACATGAATTGAATAAAAATGGTTAGATTGATTAAAGAATAAAGCTGTAAATAACGCAATCAATCAGTCACTGTATTGTTTGAGAAAATAAACAGAAAATAAACAAAAGGGAGGGTGACAAAATAGAAAGAAGAGAGGACTTGAGAACCTGGGGAGTTTGAGAAGAACCAGAGGATGATGGCACAGAGAACAAGAACAAGAGGGATGACATGGATTGCATACTCAGCAGATCTGAGACGAGACTTTTCCTTCTTTCCAATGTGAGAAAGTGGATCATACGTGGGAAGTTCTTGTTGGTCTGTGTCTGTGCTTGCGTGATTGAACAGCTCTTCAGTCACTCTGGAACTTTTCGATGATCTCTGCATCTTGTGAATTTAGTAAGAGAGAGGATGAGGGAGATAAGGAGGTAGGGAAGCAGAAAGAGATGGACATGGCAATTGAGTTTTCTTTTCTTAATCTTTTCTTCATTTTTTTGGACGTACGTTGCCCTTGTAAAAGAGGGTTACGCCTATTTGCGTTATAATATGTTTTTTCAAAACGTTTTTTAAATTATCTTCTATTTTTAAAAAGTAATGATTTTTAGGTGCTTTTATAGTAATTATGATGAGTTGATTTTAAAAATAAAAAATATATATTATTTTCATATATTGTTAACTAAAAATCATCATACATTACAATACAAAACACATACAAAATAAATTGAGACTTTAGAAAAAGCATTTTCAATGTGAGAAAAAAAAACATGTAAATTTGTTTTCAAATAAAATTTAAAAAAAAATACATGAAAAAAATTATATAAGTAAAGTATCAAAGTTCTTTTAAAAAAATATATCTATATGATAATTAACTGATTTAAATATTACTTATCATATTAATATATATTAACATATGTAAACATTAAAATTAAAAAAAAATAAAAGAACTAAATAATCCATTATGAATGGTTAGATAATTAATGGTGGATTGCAATTATTTTTTTTCTTTCATGGTTGATATTTTTAATTTAATTTTTTAATATTATATTGATTGGGATTGAAAATTGGTTTGTATTTATCTTTTATATGATTATCAAGTCTCTCACAAGGTAACCCGTCATTAAATTAGTGCTTGGTTTAACAATAAAAAATTATATTTGGTTTTTTTAAAGGAATTAAAAGCGAGGAGACCAAAATGAAAGAAAATAAAAAATAGCTTTCCTTTTATTCTTATAAAAAAATGTCAAATGTAGCCCTTTTTTTCTTTTTATAGCCATTGTTTTTTCTTTTTCAATTAAATCCTTTAATGTTAGGTTAATTAGGATTTGAAGTTAATAATTTATTTTGATCTAATTTTTATATAGTAATATTGATCATAAAATCTCATCTTTCTATTTTTTTGTACTTGGTTTCATAAAAAAATAATCCAATTTTATTGTTTAAGAAGGATTAAAAATGAGAGGACTAACATTATATATCATGAAATATTTGAAGTCCCTTTTAAAAAAATATTATTACCGCCTTCGTGCCCTTTTTTGTTAAAAAAAATCATTTTTAGTTATTATAACTTCAAAATTATAATTTTAGATCCAAAACTTAATTTTATTTTATTTTATTTTGGTCCTTGAGCTTAAGAGATTAGAGAGAGTAGCTGAATTACAATAATAAGAAAGAAAGTTGACAAAACAATTATTTTTTAGCAATGAAACTCATTATTCTTGATATCAATGAGTTTAATTTATTTAGGGACATTTTATTTAGGTTTTTTTTTCAATTTATCTTGGCCAAAAACATACGTGGAAGTTTGAAATTTTTAAGCAATTAAATGGTGATTTAATACTAAAAATGAGGTTTTCCAAGTCCTTCAAATGTTTTATAATTGTTTTGAGCTAGAAAAAAAGGGGGTTTTAACCCTAAGGGACAATTGTCTGATTTTCCATCCACTAATTATAGGTGGAAATTGTGACAATAGAAAATGTGTAGCCTGTTAAATGTTTTACTAGGTGGAGCTGAAATAAAAATAAAAAAGAAATAATAGGCCTAGATACATGAGCTACCCCTTGATATTTTTTTGTGTTGTTTTTCATTTGATTTTTTCCATCTTTATTTATTTTTCTTTCTGATATTTTCTCCATGTTGTTTTTAATATTTTATTTATTTTGATTTGACAATTATGAGTTTTTTTAGTATAATTAAATAAAAAAAATAGTTTTAAAAAGAATAATGCAATTACACAAAGTTGAGTTCATTACCAGATTCACGTATTATATATTAAAATAAAACATGTTGGAATCTTAGCTTCAATTCACGACTTTGATAGGTTAAATAATGAAACCCAGATTAATCTAATAATTCATTATCTCAATATTAAAAAAAAAATTATCTTTAAATTTTGGTTTTTTTTACTTTAATATTCCTTTGATGAGTTAGGTCATAAAATACAAGTCAATTTAATATATCGATATCTTTATATTTTAAAAAATAAAACATTTTTTAATCTTGGGATGGTGGTTTATTTTTTTTTGTTAAAAATAATTTTGATTTGGATAAACACTCGTTTTTCTTCTAAAAAGTTTTGATAGGTAAGGCAACGAAACCTAGATGGACATTCTTTTTTTTTCATTAAAAAAAATAGTGCAACTCGGGATGTAACACAAGTCACGTGCTAATATAATAAATAAAATAATAAATAATTTATTATCTTATTAATAAATTTATCTCGTTAAATTTGTTGATATACTTTTAATATTATATAAAATATTAAAAGACGTGAGAAAATCATTGTAGCTTATAAATCATTGTAGCTTATGCTACTGTTCACACAAATATTGTAGATTACCACGATACTCTTGTTTTCCATTCATTTCAACATTTTTTTCAATTTTTTCTTTCTATGACTTAATTGATGGTCTATTCAAGTAAATTTGTTAAGAAATTACATGATTTAAAGTTAGACAACCAAAGTAAAAAAGGCAGAGAAAATAAGTGGTGATATAAAAATTTAGATGAAAAGTTTACTTTGATCGTCCTACTTTTTAAATAATATTTTTTATCCCTTAATATTTTAAAATTTTAATTTTAATATAAAAATTTATTTTTTTTATTTTTTAATTCATAGTTCAAGAGAAAAAAGAAAGAACTGTTGAATTCTAATGGTAAAGAAAAAAAATTTTGATTAACATTAATTTTGTTTATGAAAAAGATTGATTTTAGTGTTAACAAATTTATTTTATAAGGAAAATCTCATTTCAATGTTTCGTTTTTTATCTCATCATTGAGATGGTAAATTTTTTTCATTTCATATTAATTTTAAGTTTTTGAGCTATTTGAAGCTATTAATAAGTTTATTAATGTGTTTAAAATGTTTTATATATTTTTTATTAATAATAAATTGAAAATATTTTTTTAAAAAAATAAATCCATGGCCATACTGTCCAGCAAAACTTCAATAATTGAAAATTAGATTAGTAGATAATGCATCATTTATATTATTTAAAAAATAAAGGTAAAAGAATGTACCATCTACTCTTTAATATACAATTTAATATACAAGTAAATGATCTTTTTAAACAACCTTTCATAATAATTTTATTTTATTTTATTTGATAGCTATATTGTTTTATTTTGTTTAACTAAATATTGTTCGATCTTTTTTTTGTCATAAAATTTTATGGCATTACTTTTTATCACATGTTCTATTTTTACATCTCTCTATAATGGTTTTGGCTTGGATTAAAAATAATAATAATACTTTTCATATAATTAACTCAATCTTTTAGCTTCATAACTTAATTTTTATTTAGTTTTAATAATTTTTTTAATATTTATTAATATATATAATTTTTTATTTATTTTATTAAAGAAGCACATTATATTTTTAATTCACAAAAAAAACGATATGGGAAATCTGATGCTAGAAAACGCGTTTGACAGCGCATTGATTTTTGTTTTTATCCAATCAACCACGAGTTATTTTTTTTAAAGAACAGGGCTTTGCTTAACCTTAACCTCCACATTAAACTTTTCATAATTCTTAAAGTTCCAATTTATGTTAAAAAAGAAGAAGAAGATATTCCTTGTGAGTTTAGTAATTTTTTGAGTGAATAAAAAATAAAAAATTATACCCTTAATCTGAAAACTATAACCAAAGTATACCCAACAAATTATCAACTTGGTAAAGTAGTAAACGGATTATGATGAGACAAGAAGACACAAATTCATGCATCAATGTATTCAGTATAAGTGTTCCTTTAATTTGTTTTCCATTATCCAATTAGCCTCTTCAAAGTAATTGGATGGATTTTACGGATAGAATTTTAGTGGTTTTTATATTAAAATAATATTTGTTTATGTTTTAAAAATTATTTTTGATATTATTATATCCAAATAATTTAAAAATATTAAAAATATATTAATTTAAAATAAAAATTTTTAGTTTTTTTAAAAATACTTTTCAACTGCAGTGCTTAACATTATCAATTATATATATATATATATTGTAATTTCTAACGTTTAACAACTATCGTCTAATGAATTTCTACAAACACGTCAAGGCTACATCAGATTTCAATCTAACACTTTTCATTATCCTCTAATGAATTCTTTTTTCACCATGGTAAGCATTAATCATCATTAATACAACATAACCACTCGTGAAATCATAATCTAGCTTTAGTTCATCTCATTACAATTTTTCAAATACATACATCTATTATTTCACAAATAATTACAAGTTCTCAAATCTTTATTAATTTTCAGTTTAAAAACTACAAGATTATTTTCGTGGGGCTTATATTAACGATTAATATGACTCGCATATAAACTATTTATTAATTTATTTAGAATTAAAAAATATTTTTGAGACTTATTTTTAATATAATTTACAAAATTTATTTTACCTTATCGAGATTTAGGTAATTAATTTATCACTAATTGAAATTTTGAGTGCCAATTTTTAATTATTCATTTCATTTGGAATTTAAGTTAAAGCACTAAGGGTTTTATCCCAATTCATAAAAAATTTCCTTTCTATATTATCATTTTCAATTTAAAATTTCCATTTATTTAACTCTAATTTACCTATTTTTGAGCCAGGGTTTTACATTCCCTGCAATCTACATTCTATTTCTCTTCATGTACATTATTTCTTCTCCTAGTTTATTAATTTAAAATTCAAATAGTCTCTTATTCCCATAGACGATTTGTTTTTTTTAGAAACAAGAGTCTAAAAACAAAATCACATCCAAGTCCATAAACTTTAGTTTAAAATGCACATGGTCGTGAAAAGCGTAACTTAATCCTAAAGTTTTCAAAACTTCATTACCTTTCATGCTTAATTATTTATTTTTTAAAATATATTAAGGTTTTTCATGTTAAAAATGAATGTATAAATTAATTGAAAACATTGCGCTTTTAATATTCATGTACATATGTAGAAATCTCGTTGCACGTATGTAGGCCTAAAACTTATGGGACTTTTATAAATGAAATTAATCTATGTCACTAGACAATTTCTATAGTTATTTGAAAGTACTATAATCATAGTGTCTTCAAAGCAATAAATTGTTAAATATTTTTATTTATTGTATTATAATAATTTATCTTATCACTCATTAACTTAAGTAATTATTGCGTAACCCTAATATATACTATTGAATATTTTTATTTATTATAACATAATAAAGTTTATTTATCACTCGCTGACTTAATTAATTATCTTGTAGTTATAATTATTAATAATAGTATTGTAGAATTACAACTCAAAAATACATTTTTATCTAAAAAACCGTTTTGTACAATTAAGAATAATAATAAAAAAAAAATCTTGTCATCAAAGAGAGAGAAAAAACTATTTAAGCTGTAAAGAAGTCATTGTTTGAGTGATTACAGACTAATAAATATTTATAAAAAAAATGGATTTTTTTTTAAATGAAACTACCACTAATATAATTATTAAAACTTCTTATAATTATTAATTATTATGTTTGATGCGAACGAGCAATTAATCAAGGAAAGGGGCAATATGGGTGGAGATTGTAGAGCACGTGGCAAGCAACAAACCAAAGGGGTACGTCACAACCACTTGAAATAAATTCCGACAAAATTGAGTTCCTGTTTTAAATAAATAAAAATCGATACAACAGAGCACAACACGTATTTGCCTCTCGGGCTCTCTCCTGAAACCCCAGTTTCTCCTCGATTCTATCCTCTCGCTCTAGCTCTTCGGCGATCAACTCGTATTTTAGTTCGATTTCTCGCCGGAACCAGCAATCTAGACCCCTCTTTTCTCCGGTATCTAACCTTAACTCTCGCGATTCAATCGATCCATTAACAACGCAAATCATGAATCCTGAATAGTAAGCTTTTAATCTATCACCAGCAAATACTTTTAGTTAAACTCGAATCTTTTATATATATATATATATATATATATATAATTATGTTACATACGGATGCAATTATGCCGGATCTGAATGTAGTTAATTGATTGATTCTTTAACTTGCAATAATGCAAATTTATTTGTTTGGTCTTTGAAATTCTTTTGGCTGGATTATGTTTTGATAATATGGTGGATTTTGATTAGTTAGATCCATGTACTTTGACTTCAGATCCGTTGACTTTTATTTCTAATTTGTTATTGAATTGATTGCAACTTGCATGTTAATTGGAAAATTATTAGAAGACAAATTTCTTTTTTTTTGTAACAAGTAATGGTTTTGATTTTAATATGTAATTGCGAGAAGGATGTATTACGATTTTACTAAATGGAAAGAAAAAAAAACTATGTGATTTTGATTTATTTTTTTGCAGCGATTATTTGTTCAAGCTTTTGCTTATTGGAGATTCTGGTGTTGGAAAATCATGTCTACTTCTGAGGTTTGCTGTAAGTTTCTTATATTCATGGTTTCTTAGTTTGTTTCAATTTCATCTAAATAACATGTGAAGTTTTAAGCTCGGCGATTTGTACTTGCATATGCGTTCTTCTCAATAAATCATTCAATCCTCTGTGTCTATATTTTTGCATCCACTGCATTGTGTACCGTTGATGATGGTTTCTTAATTATTTTTATATGTTTTCTTACCAGGATGGTTCATATCTGGATAGTTACATCAGTACCATTGGAGTGGACTTTGTAAGCTATTATCTCGGCATTTTCTTTTGCTTTTCCTTTTTACTTCAATAATATAATTATGGGATTGGTTTTTTTTTTAAATTCTGCTGTATTATGTAGAAAATCCGTACTGTGGAACAGGATGGGAAAACAATTAAACTCCAAATTGTAAGTTATAAGATCATATTGATGACCTTTTGAGTTATTTTTCTGGATTTCAGTCTCAACATTTGTATTGGTTTTGATTGAAATTGTATCCAACTTAAATGGCTGTATGGAGTTTTGTCTATCTTTCTTTTTTGCGGGTGGGGAGGGTGGTTCAAGTTTGCAGTAGTTGCAACTATCTTTGATACACAATGGTTTATTTAAGCTGCTTGTTCTATTTATTGGTGCATGGATGGTAATGTTTAAATTCCTTGGACATGACAATCTTCTATACACAATTACTAATTGTGCTTCCTGGTTAACCAATTATGCAGTGGGACACAGCTGGACAAGAGCGTTTTAGGACAATCACAAGCAGTTACTATCGTGGAGCTCATGGAATTATTGTGAGTTTGCCTCTTCATCTCTTCCTCTCTCTTCTTGTTTACATAATACCTTACTTTTCATCTCTTTGAGAGGTTTGTCTTATTTCTGTGGCATCTTGGTTAGGTTGTTTATGATGTCACAGATCAAGAGAGCTTCAACAATGTTAAACAATGGTTGAGTGAAATTGACCGTTATGCAAGTGAAAATGTGAACAAGCTTCTAGTTGGAAACAAGAGCGATCTCACAGCTAACAAAGTCGTCTCCTATGAGACAGCAAAGGTAATTTTAGTAATGTACTTTCTTTTTTGCTTTTGCATGTTAAAGTGTATTTGTTCACATTACAATTTGACAAGTCTTGGAAGTTCTAATATGGAATTTGCATCTTTATTTAGGCATTTGCGGATGAAATTGGGATCCCTTTCATTGAGACGAGTGCAAAAAATGCCACCAATGTTGAGCAGGCATTCATGGCTATGGCCGCAGAGATCAAGAACAGGTGCTTTTAATTTCATTCAAATGCTGCCAAAACTTTTTTGACAAATGAAATCCATTCTTTACTAGCTGAACAGTTCTCCCGCATTTAGAGGCCGTTTTGCCTTGCAAATTCAACTGACTTTTTCTTTATTGTGGGGTATTTTAACATGGGCATGTTTTAGACAATTGGCCTCTTACATTTTTGCTCTCGTCTATCAGGATGGCAAGCCAGCCAGCCATGAACAACGCAAGGCCCCCAACAGTGCAGATTCGAGGACAGCCTGTGAACCAGAATTCTGGCTGCTGCTCATCTTAGAAGAGAGCCGTTGTGAAGGTGGCTTGTGACCTTAACCATGTTGGCATGTAAAACTAGTTCGTCTACTACCAATCCTTTGATATGAAGGTTATTTGTTATGATTTGGTTTTCTTAGCCAGTTAACACCTCTGTTAAAACTTCCATTCTTTTAAATGTATTTGATTTTAAAAACAACTGTACAAAATAGGAATGCC
>NW_011500021.1:334775-423020 GCF_000495115.2 Populus euphratica
GGAATGCCGGTGAATAGCAGTATTTGCCTTGTCTTTTCTTAACTCCACTTTGCATTATAATTCATAAATCAACATCTTCAGGTGAATAAAAAAGAAGAAGATTTTAGGACATGTTAAACACTTAACACTAGTAGAATTGTAAAAAGATAATGGTAAAGTACAATAGTCATTTGGAATGACCATATTTTTTCTAGCATAACATCTTTACCTAGATTGAATATATGCATTACGTTTTTTAGTATCCACAAAATTTAAATTAAATATCAATAGAATTGAGCTAATCTCATTAATATCTATTAAAATATTATTATCACATTATCTTCAATCTCATTTATATTTATTAAATCTATAAATGAAACATAATTAATTAATAAATATTATATGTTAGACAATAATTTATTTTCAAATAAAGTTATAACTAAAAGATCAAATTTTTCATTCTTTTTATTTAAAGTATCTTGAAAGATGACTGTTTGGATTGAAGGATCGTTATTTGAAGTGCTTTCATGTTAAGAAGATATTTTAAGGAGCTGTAATAACCAAATCAATTTTAAATAACTAAACACCCATGAAAATTATATTAAAAATTTAAGTCCTTAATAATATTTAATTCACAAATTAATTCTTATAATCTATGGTAATAACTGACAAATCAAAATATGAATTTGTTAATGCATTATTTAAAGCACATACCTAGATCCAGCTTGAGCATATTAAAAAAATGCAAGTGAGGTTCGAGCTTCTTGTACTGGCTACTAAGTTATCCAATACACAAGAATCTGTAAGTTTCTTACTAAGGATAAATATAAAGATTTTAGAGCTCTTTATTCTTTGAAAATGACGGGGGATTCTACTGATCACAGTAGAATTAGATTAAAAACCATAGGTGAAAAGAACCAGAGATCTTTTAGTTACAGTTCCGTGCATATTAATAGTTAGTGAACACTTGCGAACTTCAAATAAAAAGCTTTACTTATCTTCTAGTATTTACAGCCGGTATGGGTAAGCACAATATACAGTTAAATCTTTCAAATCATAAACATTAAAATCGTGAATCTAATCCAGACCATAAACCTACTACCAGTCATAGTTATAGAAGGTTATGAAAAACATAGATTTGTCAAACTATGGAGTCACATTTATGAGCAGCATTTGTGAGTGGCAGTCTAAAATTTTCATAGCAAACCATCCAAAGCTTGCAGGTGATGCCTTTTCTCCTGACGCTAGAAAAAATATGGATTAGCCCAAGCTCTGTTTTGTATTTGAACCCTAACAACGGGGAACAAACAAGTTTTGGATCGAGGGAACCTGATTATTGATTCTCAGAGTATGTTGCTTTGCATGAGTAGACGCACAACAAACCAAGTTGTTCCGTTAATTCATAGTTTCCCTTTCTACTGGGCAGAGTCCTGAAAACTGCAGGGGCAAGAAAGATTTAAATGACAGGAAAATTGCATAGACAAGAAAGATCTATGGTTCTTACCTTGGTTTGAAAATTCTGTTAATTCTCCGCTTGTAGAAGCTGGATGGGACAGATTCACCACTGAATGGCTTTGGCAGTTGGCTTTCTTCTTCTGCTCGAATAAAATTAGGGCAGAATTAAATGTTCTTTCCTTTTAAGCTTTTACTGCTCGTAAAGTTTAGTTTTTTTTTTATATATATATATAATACGTCTCACCCGAGTTTGCTCAGATCAACCAGTTTCCAAGTCAACCTGAATTTTATAACTATACTTGGAACTTTCTTCTCTTCGTTACATAGATATATAGATACGTTGTGGTTAAAATTATGTTTTTAAAAAAATATACATATAAAAAATATTTAGGGCACAAAATTATTTGGTGTGATATGAAATTCAGGTTAATATTGAAGCTTCTTAATTCAATTCTTTTTTAATCTTGATTTAAAATTAAATTATAAAAATTATTTTAACATAATTTGGTCAACTTGAAAGATTAACCAGTAATATAATTTGATTTTATTTTTTTAATAATGTTTTAAAAAAAATTTACACAAAGATGTATTGAACTAACTTAAGTTCGTGATTTAGTATGTTAAATATATGAACTTTGTTGAGTTTAAAATATTTTTTTATAAAAAAACTATTCATGAAAAAAATATATCTTCATTAAATTAAATATAAATCAAATAAAAATTAAATGTGAGTACATTTATTTAAGATTGTGATAATTTTATAAAAAATAAAATGAAAATAAATCTAAATAATTTATAAATACATTTAAAAGATAAAGGATAAAATTGATAAAAGAATGATAAAAATAACAGGAAAACATGTAAAAAAAATTCATTTGTTTCATAGAAAATTTTATGGTGTTTATGGAATAAATAATGATATTTTATTAATTATTTTGGAAACTCATTTTGAAGAAAAAGAGAAATATGAAAAGAAAAAAACACATGACCCATAATAAATGGTAATAATATCTTTACATAGAATTTCTCTCCTATTTATATCTATTTTTTCTTTAAAGTTGACCCAAATAATAACTAATAAAATACTATTAATTATTCATTCATCATCATAAAATTTCTACTATTTCAATCCACTATTTAATGAACAGTGAAGTTTATAAAGAAAACCATGTAATTCTCTCTCCAAGAATTTAATAATACTCTCCTCTTTTTTTAGGATGATTTTCTAATCTAGAATATGTAATGTACAATGAAAAATGACTTGTTTCTATTTCTTTTAATTTAATTTTATTTATTTATTTGCCAATTTTGTCTTGGTTAAACCTGAATGGACACCATTTACTCTGAAAATGAGTGGCCAAATTAAGATCAAAGAGATCATGTCCAAAATACCATACTCATCAACCAAATCAAGTGGTTATCAATGACAATAAACCATCTACTTCACCCAAAAAAAAAATAATTCAGAAACGAATCCAGTTTTATTTTCTTAAAAAAAAAACCAAAAATCCTTCAATTTAAATAAATAAAGCATGCAAAACTCTTTATTCCTCCCAAACTCCAAACAACCCGCAAGTTCTCAGAGCTCACTCATCTATAGCTCATCCATTGCTATGAGGTAAGAGCTTCCCATAACATTACAAAGGGAAAAGGAACCTGGCTGTCTAAAAGAAAGAAGGGGCAAATTGTAATTACACAATTAACGACAAACAACTGCCTGGGTCCGTGTCCATAGTGAGAACCTAAGCTCTAAGCTCTTTCAGTTTTTTGTTAATGCTTTTTTATTTGCTAGAAATATATATATAATAATAACCCTTTCAGTAAATAAAACCACAAAATTCCCTTTTTAGTAGATAAAACGCTAAATTCATATAAATTAGCTAATGTTATCCCATGATGCGAGATTACATTGCACAGTTGATAATGATTCTATTTCCAATAATTTAAAAATGTATTCATCTTGTTAAATTATATAAAACGAGGTTATATTGCCTGTGGATGCGACTTCAAATTTTTTGAACGTGAAAAAGATAGAATGTTTATGCTATGGGGAATTCTTTATATCTAAATTTAAAACTTTTATCCCAGTTATTTGTTAGATGTGAATTTTAAATTTATTTTTAGAATTATTTTAATATGGTTTACTTGATTTGTTAAATATAACAATAACTAACTAGTAAAAATATAATTTAATTTTTTTAAAAAATATTTTTTAAATATTAAAATAATAATATATTAAATTCATTTACATCGACTTAACTTATTAAATCAGCGATCCAAGTTATAAACTTTATTAAATTTAATAATTTTTTTAGTTATAAACTTTATTAAATTTAATAATTTTTTTAATAATTTTTACCAGGTAACATAACCACACCGAATATTTAAACCAATATAAAAAAAAATTATTAAGTATTTGAGATTAGGCATATATTTTCTCTTGTTTTACACTTGATTATACATATACTAAACCAATATTTAATTTGAATTATGATCCGCATTATTCACTGCAACTCAGTACCGTTCTCATTTCACCGTCAAACTTCCTTGTTCCATCGTACTTGGTAAATGCAGCTCCATCTCTTGATTTCCAAATCAACTTCAGCAAATAAACAGCTACATTTGCCGCCATATCAGGCTTAAGCTAGTCCCCGCAGAGGGATTTGTCCAGCTTTAAGATCGAATGCATCATAAGCTCCAAATAGGGGAGAATATGGCTACAGCAACCTTAGCTTCACTGCCAATTCGACCAGGCTGATGTGATTTAGTAGAAGTCAGAAGTATGCCACTTACGACATCTCCTATGGAAGTGATCCCTTATGGAGAATAATCATACATGTCCAACTGCAGCCGTTGGATCAAGATGTCTTCTATCTCAGTGTTCTTGTGTGTTCTACTTTGCACTTAAAAGGGTCCCAAATATGGCAGCATGAGGTTTGAAAGGCTTTTTCTCGATCAAATCTACTGCCTCTACTAACTTACCTGCCCGACCAGGAAGATCAACCATACATGTGATCAGGCTTAGCTGCAAAGTCCTTGATCCCACACCATTGAACAGAAATATTTAACGCCGAGGACTGTAAATCCAGCATGGTTACAAGCTGATAATATGGCAACAAAGTGATCCAGCCTGGCTTCATTCCTTTCTCCCTCATCTCGCCAAACAAATCCAGAGCTTTATTACCCTCTCTGTGCTGATCATAACCAGAAATCATTTCATTCCAAGTGGCAACATCCTTCCGTGGAACCCTTAAAAACAATTTCCAACCGTCCTTCATCACTCCACACTTTCAATACATGCCAATCAACGGAGTTCCAGCGGTTGTATCAGCACAGTGGAGACTTACAAAATAGTTGATGCACTTGCCTGCCCAACTGCAAAGAAGACAACTCACTACACCCTAACAAAATGCTGTTCAAATTTGACGAATTTGGATGAATACCAAATCCCACCATTTTTCTAAAAAGCTTTACACCACCCTCAGCTCTGCGATTCTCAATACAACCTGCAATCATAGCATTCCAAGTCAATAAATTCTTCTCGGGCATCTCATGAAACAATCTTTCTGCCAATCCATTCCTCCAAAACTTCACGTACCCAATGATCATAGCGGTCCAAGCCACCACTCTCTTAAATGGCGCCTTTTCAAACCAACTTTAATGCCAAATCCAGCCTCCCGCACTGTACAGACCCAGAAATCGTAACATTCCAAGTAACTACGTTTTTCCTTGGCATTATCAAGAACAAGGTGTGTGCTTTGTCCATAAACTAATTCTACGCAAAACCGGACATCATTGCATTCCAAGAAGCTGCATCTTCAACGGGTATATCTTCAAAGAAAGGCTGAACTCTTTCCATGTCAGAACTACATACATAACCAGCTATCATGGTTCAGATATTTTCAACATACAGTTCTTGGGCTTCCTCAATTTCCAGCGCTTCATTTAGAAACCGGCCGAAACTGAATTCCAAGTAACAGTTGTTTTAACCGCCATACTAGTGAAAACATTAAGAGCAGAATCTAAAGTCTCTGGATATGATATAGCAAGTGATTTGATAAAATGACACCACTAGGTTGGCATGGCGGTCAAGTTGCTCAGTGGATTTGCCGAAAATGGCCCAACCCAATTAGGTATTGATTGTATCGGCATTTTGGTTTTGGATCGTGCAGGTGGAAAGAGAAGCAGCATGGTTTTGAAGAGAGGGAAAGTGGGTTTTCTATTTTGTTGGTAAATAATACAGTTTCTGACAGGCAGTAGGATTTCAACAATAGCATATATATCACAAACTCAGTTTGCTAATTCATTCCAGTTCCTATATATCTCAGACATTTGGCGACAATATACTAAGCTGAAGCTAATACCTGAATAGCGGGGAACCTTAAAAGCAACTCATTCATTTCTTTTAAAGAAATAATGACAATAGATCAGAAACACAACAGGAAAAATTGAAAATACTAGTAAAAATGCGGTTACCCTAAAACAAACCAAAACTGATGCCACTAAGTCAAAGACAAAATAACGACTCCAGATGCCCTAATTTAAACAAAAAAAAGGGGGTTATGCATGCAACATGAAAGTTAAGAAGGAATCACAGGAATAAATCTAAAATTTACACCCAAAAGACTAGATGTTTGAGATGGTTTTGACATTGGAAATCATAATTCCCATTGATAACCCTCGACTGGAACTCTTGAATTAGATCACAAGGATTTCCACAAGAGAAATCAAGAATTAGATCACAAGGAATTCCACATGGGAAATTGAAGCGATGATGAAAGGCAGTGCAAGTATCACTTGCCACCCAAGGTGGGGAACTGCCCAGGGTCTTCAATTGAGGGAGCTTCCACATCACGAGTATTGCCTCCATATCCGCCCCTTCCACGGCCACGGCCTCGACCGCGACCAGGGTTGTAGTGCCTGTCACCTCCAGCAGGCTTCAGGAATTCATTTATGCTGACAGCCTGCATTCAAGTAACGACAGTTGGGCTTTCCCATCATCAATACTTGCATGCATGGATTACAAAAATTCTAGGTCATATAAAAAGTAATTCATCAAATAAAAGATGGATAATAAGAAAGAGCCAAGGACATATAAAACTGACAAGTACTTTGGGGTGCATATCTAAGATGTCAACATATCAGAAGGAAATGAAGTTAGAGGGAACCATGATCAACATGGCACGACCCAAAACCAAAAGTTCTGACACCAAAAACACACCTTCTTGGCTCTGTCTTCTTTGTCAGCAGCATCTTTTCGTTTGTCCTTCTCAGAACCCTACCAGTTAATATGCATGTTTAGCAATCTACCAAATGAATACAATTCCACATTCAAAGAAAGAAATGATTCTTACCAGCTTGATAAAAATTTCAGCGTTGCTCTTCTTACTTGACAGCTGTTGCATGGACTGTAAGTCTTTGTCCAAGCCAACTTTCCTCTCCTCAGCCTTCAGAGAAAGCAAAGCCTTCCTCTTCTCTTCAAGAACCTTCTCATACTCTTCCAGTGTCATCTCCTATTAATACAAAAGGAAAGGGATATATTGAAAAAAATACAATAGCACAGGAAAACACACAAAATAGTTATGCATCAAAACCAGAAAGTCAATTTCAATGCACACCTAAGTTGGTCATAAGTTCAATGGACTTTGAAATTGAGCTGCATGATATCATTACAGTGATGTCATTTCATCACATAGCTTAAAAGTTCGATCTAGGATAAATGATGATTCAGGGGAGTTTGACTTTCCAGAGGAATCCAACTGAAACAGGCTAATTAACCTATAATTCTAAACTTGTTCTGAATGATAATTAATCAATATAACCAACATTTAAATTGACTGATCTCTTAATTGAGAACTCATACGTGCAGAATATGTGAAGGTTAAGAACATAACTACAATTGAAACTGTTACAAAAAGCAAGCAAAGCACAAAAACAGAATTGCTTGAACAGAAATATCTAGATTAAAAGTAGCACTTATAGTAAGTAATCAATGCCTTCAATCTGTCATTTCCCAGCAAAATTAGTCCAATTATACATATAAGAAACTTTTAACCAATAAAAGATAAGTTTTTTATCAGTGACTTTCCCAAGGAAGCATGACTGAATCTTGACAATGAAGCTTCCTTAAGACTGCTTATTAAATAGGAAACACGTCATCAATTTTACTGAATGTGTATGAAACAAGAGGTCCTTGATTGACAATATTAAACCAAGTTAAAAAAATTCATCAGTTACAACAACTCCCGGTTGTATACAGGACACTTCAGAAAGATATTGTCAAAATTTAATCAAGCAAACATCATTTAAGTCAGTTTTGAACCTCATATCTTCACATTAGCTAATAAATCCCGTCATACTAATCCAGCATAACAGTCATGCCTCTGTGAAAAGTAAAAAAATTGATAAAAATTGAAGTTCTAGATGATAGCACTATTCCATTTATTTGTGAAGACATCCCAAGATAAGACCAGGTTTTAAAAGGAAAATTCACCTTGTCTTCAGGCTCCTTCACTTCTGGCTCCTTCGCAGCAGCATCCTTGCTCGCATCTGCAGCATCCTTGCTCGCAGCTGCAGCTTCCTCCTCTTCTGGCTGCTTCTCAGCAATGAAGCTCTTCTCGTTGTCAACAACAGGTTCCTCAGTCTCTCTGAATTCAGTTACACAAGTATACATACATGTGTGCATAGCTATGTCATCACATACAAAGATAAATTTCAAAAAAAAAAATTGCTGGAAGCACAGAGACAGAAACTCACGGAGCAATTTCATCAGCATGAGTTCCCCAGTTACCACGGCCAGACCCTTCACGTTTAATCTCATTCCTGCCATGGCAAATACAATGAAAATTTTTATGGCAAATTATAACAAGTAATGAAGGAAATTTCAAGGTCAAAACAGCATATAATAAAAATGGATATTTCACTGGTAAAGTACTAACCCACGACCAGTACCGCTGTGGCGATCATACTGCCTTCGAGGGCGTTCACCTTCTCCAGCTTCCCCATTGCTATAACCACCACGGCGACCACCACGGAAACCACCACGAGGGGCACCATAGCCACGCCTCTCAGAAGTTCTCCCAGCATCTCCATCTTCAGATGGTCTGGATCCCTCAGAAAAACCATTGCCAATGAAGGTCATTTCATTGTTATTTGATTCTCTGTTAAATCTGCCACCGCGACCACGCCCACGCCCATAGCCACGCCCTCCTCCACGTCCACCTTCATTCTTTGCCTCCCTCACTGGTTGAGAAGATAAAAGACCAGTATTAAGAACATGAAATACAACTCCAACATTAATAATCAGTGCCACCTGTCAGCCTGTGCTACCGATCCATGAAATAACAAAGAACGCAACAAAAGAAGACAAAAGAAAGTAATTTTAAAAACACAAAAGAAATACTCTGTTAAGTATTTATCAAAAATAGAGAGAAAAAATGGCCAGGAGATACCTAACAGGGGTATTTAGGTGGAGTCAAGCAACAATTTTATCTTCCAACAATCAAAACAAGATTAAACAATCATCTAGGACTCCACCATTAACAAACATAACAGGGATAAGTAAGCAAACAGGTGATCAGCTGACAAACCAACATTCAAGAAATAACGAAACACCAACAGACTCAATAAAAATGTCCTCCCTTTTCTTCTGTTCCCTTCATCCCTCAACAACCAGACCCATTTAACACTATTAGGCGCGTACTCAAAGAAAAATAAAGTTAAAACAACTATTCAATTAACAATTTCAATAAATTTAACACTTTTCCCTTCATGTTCTAGCATTCAAACAAAAAAAAACCAACGTAAATAAAAAAAAGGGCTCAGTAATTTAAACACCTCCAAAGCAAATTTCTTGGTTAATGAAACAAGAGCAACAAATTTAATCAACACAAACAACGGTTAGTAAATCGAAGTTCACCAGCTTGTGCAGGGGGAGCAGGCTTGGTGGGAAGCTTAGCAGGCTGAGAAGCAGGAGCAGCAGCGGACTTATCCGCCTTCTTGGGCTTCTCGGCCGCCTTAAGCTGAGCAGCGGCCACCAGTTGAGAAAGGTCCTCATTGTTGTCATCGTCGCCAAGGATATCAAAAGGGTTCGCTGTTGCCATTTGTCTCTTTGAGTTGCTGGTAAGCACAGATAAATATACAGTCCTTCAGCTTGTTTACCTTCAAACAGCAAGAGACCCTATTGATTGATTATAGCCATTATTTATTGAGAGTAGTTAAAGGCTAGGAGTGTTTGGGAGGTTAGAAAATAAGAGGGAAAATACGAGGGAGCGAGAAGAGCGAGTTGCGTAGGAACCCTAGTCAATGCGGCAGAAACAAGATGAGCGTGTTAAGAGTGGAGAAACCTAATCCTTAAAAACCCTAGTATGCAATGTTAGTGTAAGGACGGGTGTATGTTTATCATGTGTTCTTGCCGTCTCTGTTTATTTTAAGCTCACCAATGTAAATTTGACATCTCTTTATTTTAAGCTCTATTGATGTTTTTTTATATGTTAATATAAAAAAAATAAAAAAATAAAAAAATTGTTTTAATATATTTATAATTAAAAAAATACTATAAAAAATATCATGATACTAAACACCTAATAAGTAAAAGATTTTTTACAAAAGGTTTTACTATTTTTGATAATTTCTTGACTCTTTTAATTATTTTATTAAGAGAATAAAATAAGAAGTATAAGAAAATAAAATAAATAACATTTATACAAATTTGATTGGTTAAATTAATTGAAAAAAGTAATGTAAAGTTAAATTAATTGAAAAAAGTAATGTAAATTATTAAATTAAATAAAGAAAGAAAAATATTCGATATCTGATGATTGATTAAAATAGATATGATGTTTGGTTTAAATTTTATTTTAATTTTTTAAAAAAAATACCGCGTAATTTGTTACAATAGCCTTGAAAATAACTCACCAGTATCCCTAGGTCAAATCACATTAATAGAATATGTTAGGGGCATTGTGAGGTGTTCGGTATGGAGATTTTTAAATGAATTCCAATAAGTAGGTTGTAATAAATGATACAGTAGTAATAGTTTTTTAAATTGTTTTTATTTCAATATATATTAAAATAATATTTTTTATATTTTTTAATATTTACATATTAAAATAACTTAAAAATATAAAAAAAAATATTCAGTTTTTTTATCAAACAGTATTTTCAGCAGTGCTTCCAAACTCTATCTGAGTTTTATTTGTTGTTTGGTATTTCAAACTCTTATCATAAATAGTTTTTTAAATTATTTTTATTTTTTAAAATTATTTTTACTATTAACATGTTAAAAATATATAAAAATTATTTTAAACAAGAACAATTTAAATTTTAAAATTTTCGAAAGTACAGTGTAATCACGTTTGCAAATACACCATTAATTTAATATATTTAAATAAGTTTAATAAATTTTTGTGGGTGCTAATCCTCAAAATTAAGAAAGAAGCACGTATGCTAGTTACGAGCTGTGAACGAAAAAATACACATAGATATTTACAATCAGTTGCAAAAATATTGATTATTATCAATTTTATTTTTCACCATTTGCATCTATAAATTATACCCTAAACATTATCTAAGGTATTTTGTTTTACCATTCCATCCACTTTTCATCCATGTTGATTAACAAAATCTATTGAATATCAACCCACGAGCTCTCGAACTAGAGATTAACTAAGTTTATTGTTTAAAAAAAAAATTAAACTAAGAATTTTGAATTCTATAAACTCCGAGTTTAAAAAAAATAGATTTCTTGGATTTTTTTTAAAATTCTCTTTGTTTATTCCACTCTAAATCTCATAGATATTTTAGTTAGTTTATATTTCTCATAGATATTTTAGTTTTTTTTTTTTTACTCAACCTTTATAGTCCTCAAATTATAGACCAATTTAGTTTGTTTTGTTTATTCTGCTATGTATGATGATCTGTTTTTTCATGCTCACAGTAAGTATATTGAACTTGATTATTATTTTATACATGAGCGCATAATTCTTGAAAAACTTATTACATATCATATTCTTATTATATATCAAATCATTAATCTGTTTATTAAGCCAGTATTTAAAGCTACCCTCCTTTGTTTTAAACGCAAATTTTGCCTTCAACCCTAGCAATGTTTGAGGTAATGTATAGACAACAACAAAACATCTTTATAATAGTAGTAGTAAAAAATAGTAGCACAACCAATATAGGATCCTTACTCTTGCCAGTAACTACAATAGCAACAGGAGATAGTAGCAACAACAATACAGAATCTTCACCCTCATTATTAATGTTGTTTAATACTATTCAATTTACAAGTATTGATAAGAAAGGGGATTCTAATCAAAAGATTAGATGTTAGGTTTCATTCTTGGCTTGTAAAAGGATTTCGTGTAATCATGAGCCTAAAAAATGATTGAGAAAGGTTTAAATATTTGACATGTAAAAAAGATTGTGTAAAATATTAGTTTTATCAATAAAACAGATCAAGTTAGTGTTAGTGAAACTCTTGAATGATGGTTTAAGTAGAGGAGTATCTTTATAAAAATCTGAGTACACAATCTCTTAACTATCTTTTATATTTATTTATTTTATGATTGTCTTGAAGTGTTGATTGTATTGGTGCTTATTTAAATTTATCTCTACTAATATTTGAGTTGTTTGTTTAGATTGATCATTAAGTTATGTAATAATTTTTCTTTTAAGTTAAAAGGTTTTTAATTGGCAACCTGATTCTTGTCTCGTCGTGGGAGGTTGTGAGGTTAATCCAATAGAAACATGTGGCTAATCCATTGAGGAGGGGGACGTGCGCATCTGAATCTCGTTATGTGTGGTTGTAAGGTTGGTTCAAGTTATGGCCATTACAAGGGAATAAATGGCTAGTCCAGAGATGTTTTTGATAGTTTATGCAGAAGTACCTGATATAATAAATAGGTATTATAGTGAACCCCAAGTCTCATCCCTCATCGCCAGTAAAAGAATTTGACTTTGAACATGGGGATCAAAAATACTTGAAGCGGCAAGTGAGGTTCTGGCCTAGCGGTGGGAGGGGCTTGTCCCCTTTCTCCGCACCTGGGTTCGAACTTCACCATACACGCCTGTCACCCCCGCGGTGCCTTACCTACTCACTAGGCTTGCAGGATGTTCAGTGGGCCGTGGAGATTAGTCGTGGTGCGCGTAAGCTGGCCCGGACACCCCACGTAAATCAAAAAAAAAAAAAAAATACTTGAAGCGTTGGGAGGACTGACTTATTAAGAGGCCATTTCAAATTATAATATCAATTACTTTTTAGATTATATTTTACTTGAAAATATATTAAAATAATAATTTTATTTATTTTTTAAAATTTATTTTTAATAACCGTATATCAAAATGATTTAAAAATATAAAAAATTATTTAAAAAAACTTAATTTTTTTTAAAATACTTTTCTACCGTAAAAACAAAATTTGTGTATAAGAGCCCACGGACCCGAATAGATAAACCCAACAAATAATTTCTGATAGCAATTCAGGAAAATTAATGGGTTTCTGTACAGCATGTTTCTTCGTTCTTGTTTGTAACAATTTGTCAGAGTCTCTGTGGAGAATTTGTTGAACGAGTTTCCTTCGTTATTTTAGCATAAGGTAGGTCCGATCCATCTAGCAAATAGAGAGGGCCGAAATCTTGGCTGCTTAAATTGGGTCAAGCCTCTTCAACTTTTAGGCTTATCAACTCAAGCCTGATTGCCTATTTTATTGGCCATTTCAACTACTTCGCCCATTCTATTTTTATTGCTTTTCTTTTTTGTAATTTTTAGTTTTTTTTTTTTGGTCATTTTAAAAGTCGAGGTTTTATGGATATTCATCTTATCATTATATTATTTAATATATTTTAAATTTATAATCCAAGAATGCATAAAGGTTTAGACAGTTTAGAGGTAGAAAATAAATAATATATGAAAAGCAACACTAATTTCATTTTTTGTAGTTATTTAACCTGTATTTCATCACAGCTCAGATAATTTTTTTAGAAATTAAAAAATAAACATGCAAGCTTTTAATATGTATTTTTTTAAAATCTAATTATAAATCAAAAAGCTTATACATATATTTAATTAAATACATTCAAAACCATCCATCTTAATAAATATATATAAAAAAACTGTTCAAATTTCTATTCAACTTGCGTTGTTGCAAGTCAAATAACTTTTTTTTTTTAAAGTAAAAAATTACTGTGTAAATGCTGTTAAAATATTTTTTAATATCAAGTAATAAATATAATTGTGAATCAAAATTTTAATATTTATATATAATAAAATATAGTAAAATGCATATGTGTTAATAAAAATATATAAAATCTTAATTTAATTTTTAATGTAGCATAATAATGAAACAATGTTATAATTACTACAGTGAAACACTATTTTTTTAGTTTTTGTATAATATATTTTTTTATAAAATATATATTTAATCTTTTCTAGCTAATCTTTGACAATTTTCTTGATATTCTAGTATTATCTTTTCATTGATATATTTTTTTTATTATTTTTAATATTTTTTTTATTTTTTTTGTAATTTATCTTTTTCTTTTTCTGTTTACATGGGGCTTCAAAATGATTAACAACATATATAATAATTTTTCTAAAAAAAAGTGTAAAGAAAAAAAACTGAAAACAAATTACAAAAGAACAAAAGGAAATGGTATAGATATGTGGAGTGTAAAGTGATAGATATTTAAAGTATAAAAACAAAAAATAATATTTTTTTCAAAAAAGAAAGTGTAAAGAAAAAAAGAAAAAACTAAAAAAATATTTTAAAATAAAGATAAGAAAAAAATGATGATAAATAGTAGAGGTGTAAGATGAAAAAAAAAATCAAGTATGAAGAGAAAAAAATACAAGAAAAACATGTTTTTTCTAAAAACAACAAAATACAAAAATTACAATTTCATCAATGTTATAATAACAAAATCAATAAAATCTATAATTTTGTTATTTCTAGAGCAAAACTCCGTTTTGTTTTATTTTATTTTGTTTTAATATATGTATAATTTTCAAAAGGACTAGGGTGGAGGGAATCTATGATTGACTTCAAATGGCATTTTTATAATTTTATCATCCATTCTATGTCCTATGACCCCAAGGAAGGCTTCAAATGGCATTTTTATAATTATATCATCTAGTCTATGTTATATGACTCCAAGGGAAAAAAGAAAAATAAACATAGACTAGTTCATAGAATTATAAAAATGCCATTTGAAGCCTCGTCGAGTCTATGTTTATGACTCCAAAAAACCACAGAAACCTGGACTAGATGATGAATTTCATACAATGCCATTTGAAGCCTTCCTTGGAATCATAGATTGCCCCATTGACAAAGAACTCAAACCTTCTGAAAAGTACAAAGGGTCATCTGCAGTGAGACACCGAAAAGTAAAACAAAAAAGTTCTGTTCTTGTTGTATAGTTGATAGTACAATAATAATCATAAAATTGCCATCGGCACAGTATTTAAAGCAGCCAAAATTCTTGCGTAATTTCCAAATCACCATTTCAAAATAGCCAAAATCCCAGATGTTATTTCTAGACCGCAATTTCTCCTGTGAAATGGCGTTTCCCTTTTAGTTTTTGTATAATTTTCAAAAGGACTTGGATGGAGGGAATCTATTATTGGAATAAATTTTCTTTTTAGAGTTAAAAAAATATAATATCACGTTCTAAAAATATTTTTAAAAAATTAAAATTTTTTATTTTTTTACTTTAAATTATTATTTTTATTTTCAAATTATTTTGATTTGTTAATATTAAAAATATTTTTTTAAAAATAAAAAAATAATTTTGATATATTCTAAAAAAAAAAAAGTAAAAAAACAAAAAACCTTAAAAAACCACAGCGAGGACAGTCAAAAAAAAACAAAAAAACCTTAAAAAACCACAGCGAGGACAGTTTGGCCGGCAGATGTAAAACCATTGTAATATCGTCAAAGATGAAAATAAATTGATGTGTTAAAACGGTCGGTAGTGTTTAATAGATGTTGAAGGCTTTGACCTCGCGTTTTTTCTTCGAAAGCCGCATGTCAAGGAAGGGATACGCCTTTTCTTCTTCTCGTGTGACAAGTGGTCTCTCCACGTCTAACAAATCCGCGGTTTGGTTGGATGTGTTGCGTCATCATCCCATCCACCATCTACCGTTGATGACGCATCCCTTGAGGGCTCCAACAGTTCAAAATGTTTTTGCCACATTTGGAAAATACGAAAAGTATTCTCAAATATATTATCTTCTCCTTCCTTGTATTTGTCTGGATTTTTTTAAATTTATTTGATAACACTTTTAATTTTGTAAATCTTATTATTACATACAAAATAGTTTCGAGTTGTTTTACCATTTGATTAAGATTAATTTATAATTGTTTGGGAAAAACATCAAGATTTAAGATTTAGAATAAACATTTTTATATCTCATTATTTTTTTTATTAATATGAATATCTTGACTAACTCGTACATACATCAACTAATCTGATAGATCTTGATGTTAATGACCATGTAAATCTTCAATAATTTTAAAGTTTGTGAAGCTCGAATGAAAAGGGTATTAACATATGAGTATTTTAAGATTTCAATGATATTTTTAATTTTTTTTGCATGGATTGAATCTTCTTCTTTATTTAAAACTTGTTTAATTATCCATGTCATATCAAATTAATAAAGCAATTGAATAAATCTTAAGATGTGCAACTTAACTAGCCAGTTCCTAAATTTGCTCCATATAAATCACGAATTCGAGTGCTGTAAATTTTAGAATTAATGGAGGTTTATTTGATCGTTAACCTTAGGGTATTAAAAAATTAGTCGAGATATATATAAACTAGTTAATACATCATGATTTATTTTTTTTAAAAAGGAAAGCAATTGAATGGACAAGTAAATATTAATTATAATTACACCTATTTTTATGAACACAGTGCTGTTATCCAACAGATTAATAATTTTGAATGATTAAGGAGCACGTGGGAAAACTAATAGGTGAAAAAACAAATACAGATGGATAAAGAAAATAGTAAAAGCACATGAAATTGTTGTTCTTGGTGCTAAAGCATAAGAGATTTTCAATCATGCTGGGCAAATCAGTTCAAAATAAAATAAAATCCAGAGAACAATATCTTGAAGTATTTTGTCCAAACATTAAATACGGACCAAAAGTGTATGCCTTCCCAATTTTGCTTTTTCAAAAAATGACTTTACATTTCCTTATGAACAAGGTTACATGCACCCGTGGGTGAGTCTGTCAAGAAGGACTAGGCAAACAGCCAGAAGCGGCCAGTCCTTGCCTTTCAAAATTCAAACTCAAGGCTTGTGCCTTACTTGTATACAATCTCTTCACATTTGATCCCTGTTCATTAAGCAACTTAACTAAACTCCTCTTTGCATTTGCTCTGAACGGACAGTTCGACGCCATGAACCCATCGACCAAGTGCAGGTATGCCTCCAGGTCATGGCAGCATGCCACGTCAGCATTGGGCTTTAGATACGGTGACATCTTTGTGTCCACACGTAGCTCTGTGCCAACGTGTGCATAGGCCAGTGGCATGTTGTCGTTCAGCTCTTCTACCATGGGTATCCCTGGGACCCTGGTGATAAGATCTTGGTTATTCACAATTCTTAAGACTTTAACTTTCTTGGCATTAATTTGGTTTGCAAAACCTTTGTTGCCCACACGGGGTCCGCCGAAGGAGAAGACTGCGATTGGTGGCACCTGTGGCGCACATGTACTTAACTCATCACCTACTAATAGAGCCAAGGCTGCACCGAGACTGTGTCCCGTGACTGTAATGCTCAAGTCCTCACCCTTGTATACCTCTATTAGCCTTTTCACCTCTTCAACAACCGATTCGGCTAGGCTAGGCACATTAGCCCCACAAGTTTTATACAAGCTCAAGAACCCGCATTCCACTTTGGGTTGGATTTCAGTCGGGTCATGGTCTCCGGGCATTTCAACTAATTGGGCCCTCATATTCTCAGCCCATTCAAGACATGTAGAAGTCCCACGCAATGCGATGACAATATCCCTCCTTCCCATCCGTTGGATTTCCCTCCGGTCCTCGCACACCGCAACATAGCCGATCCAACTAGACTGTTGGGTCATCCACCCTAGATCCGGTGCCACATCGTCCACCCACTTAGGTAATCCAACCGAGGAAGTCCCATAAAGACTCTTCGTCACCCTGTAGGACCTGTCGGGAAGTGAGACCTGTTGGGGTGACGGAGGTTTCCCTGCCGACATGGCAGGATTAGAATGAAAAGCATGATAAGCTGCCTGAACAAACTCTCCATATCTCACCACCTCTCGCCGGAGATTCTCATCAAGTGGATCAAGAAGCCCGTCCCAATCATTGCTTCCGTGATACTCTCGCCACCGAGAACCAAGATGGTTCCTCGGGGAATACTCCTCCGTCTTGGATAACAAACGTTGTAGCCTGTTTAGATGTCTAGGTGACATTTCCTCAGCTGCTTTCGTTTCAGACCATATTCTAGCCAAATTAAGATCTTCCAATAAATTCTTTCGTCTATTATTGGCCAACGACCCCTTATTAGAAACTCTGGGAGTCGGTTGCGAGACAGTTTGGTTAATTGGTTCGGGGACTTGCTTTTGGAGGAGTTTTTCAAGATTTGCGAGGTGCTTTTTAGTTAACTCGGTACCAACAGATTTTAAAGAATGAGTTACAGTTGAAGCGGGTTTTAATGTAGATTGCTGGCATTTGAAGCTGGCACGTCTGGCCTGAAAGAGATCGAGATTTTGGGCTGGAACTGTTGAGCTGATCTGCATGGCCATAGAGAGACAGAGATAAAGATAGGGAGAGGGAGAGAGAAAGTCGATTAGGAATATGTACCGCTACTTGAACCGAGTGGTCTTGAAGATCTATGGAGCTATATATAGAGTCATGGCTCTCTAAATGCCCTCCGACTATTAGTTTTTAATTAACAACATCACAGAACCATATTGTTGACAACAAATAATATCAGAACTCTATGCTTAGATTGAGGGGTATGATTGTAAGAGAGCTAACAAAAATTATGGACCCCATCTCTCATAAGCGTGGAGAGCTACGCGTTTGAGTTTAATATATTATTTGAAGCAAAAAGTCACAATTCGAAAGCAGTGCTGGTAAACGTGGTAGTTATTATTTTCTAAAATTAATTTTTATTTAAAAATTTAAACATAAAGGTATGACCTCCTCCGTCAACTTTATAAGAACACACGAAAACAAAAAACGATAATCATAATTAATAACAAAATGATATTGAAGAGATTATGAGGAACACTTGTAGCGACAACATTAATCATACTTTATAATTGAATTAAAATAAAAAAATAATATATATAGTTTAAAATAATTCCCATTTTTATTTCTTAACCAATGATCGGCAAATAAC
This sequence comes from Populus euphratica, assembly GCF_000495115.2. Classification (NCBI taxonomy): domain Eukaryota; kingdom Viridiplantae; phylum Streptophyta; class Magnoliopsida; order Malpighiales; family Salicaceae; genus Populus; species Populus euphratica. The sequence continues at coordinate 353,595 of NW_011500021.1, forward strand.
TAATGAGCAACACAAAAGAATGTTTTTGATCTCTATTTTATAAATAGAAGCTAATTCTTATTTTTATTAATATAATTATTTATATTCATTTGTGTATATCTCAATTAATTTCATAAGTTTTGAAATTAATAACTATATAAATCTTTAATAATTCTAAAATTTATAAAACCCATGTAATGATTTCTAAAAAATAAATCTGTAACCTTAAATTACTTACACCAAGGTTAGCACTAATTCCCTTTTAACTTAAGAACTGGGAGTCCAATTAGGGATTTACTTTTTCTTGGCTGTACGTCCCATGTAAAATTTTTGTCATGGAAATGACATTTGATGTACCAAATATTAAACAACTTTGTACGGACTGAAGACCTGCTGTGTAATATTCTATCTTCTACGTCTTCCTTTCTCATCTACCTTGCTATTAAAAATTGCACAGACAGAAGACCTGCAGTGTAATATTTTATCTTCTACACCTTCCTTTCTCTTCAAGTAATTTTTTAAAAAATATTTTTTATTTAAAATATATTAAAATAAATTCTTATTTATTTCTTAAAATTTATTCTTAATATCAAAACATGAAAAAAATATGAAAATAAATAAATAATTTGAAATAAATAAATAAAAATTTATTATTTTTTTAAAAACTTTTAAAACACACAAACAAAAAAAAAAGATTTTATAAATTTTTACCTAACACTTCCTGTAACAATATGAAAATAAATAAAATAATTTGAAATAAATAAAAAAAAATTTTTATTATTTTTTTAAAAACTTTTAAAACAAAATATGAAAATAAATAAATAATTTGAAATAAATAAATAAAAATTTATTATTTTTTTAAAAACTTTTAAAACACACAAACAAAAAAAAAAGATTTTATAAATTTTTACCTAACACTTCCTGTAATCCTAACTACCTCTAATCCGTAATTGTCAAAATACATCCCCTTATCAAATATGTTGTAGTTAAATTTATCAAATATGTTGAAAGTAAGGATATCAGCTCTGTTCCCTAGCAGCATATATTTCATCATTCAAAAGAAGGAAGAAATATTATTGAGGTACGAACAGACAAAAAAACCATGCAAATGTATAGTTTCATGAACGGAAGGAAAATGGGAAATCTCCACTGTCTTGTCTTGTTAATTAAGAAGCATGCTGTTTTGTTTCTTTACTAACTTGAATAATATTACAGAGAAGCAATATTCTCAAACTTATGCACGTCATTAGAGGTTATGCTTGAATGCGTCATGCATGTAGTCACACAATTCCCCCAATAACTTTGGAACATATGAAACCAAACATAGTTTCATTCTCAAATTAACTCATTTTCTTCCATAAATACACATTAAACTTCTTTTTTCTATTTCATTGGTTCTTTATATTTATATTAAATCTATTCTTTTAGTTTATTATGATGATGCAACATCAATGAAACCTAACTTTTTTATTTATATATTTCTCTTTATTTTTTTGAATTATTTAATAGCTTTATCGGTTCTAGGCCAAAGTCATGAAATGCAACATACTGCATTGCGTAATGGTCTTTTCCCAATTTTCAATCAAGAAAACAAAATCAAACTCTAATATCTTGTTAACTACATGCAACGGCTTGAAGTTTCCAATGAAGAAGATACACAGAAGTTGCTCTAAATTGGAGTGGTCTCGTGGAAATATTATTTAATCATTTTTTTAGAGTACTGTACGTATAACGAGTACGTAGCTTATATAGCTGGATATTCAACAGATTATAATGCCTTCCTTTCTCCAATCTTTTTTCCAGAACAGAAATTAGGTTCTCAAGCGACATCAATTCTCTGCTGTGACAGTTGAGACTGATTTTATAAGTTGATACTAAATACATAATTCTAGTTCACCAGCAACATTAACAAATGACAGTAACCTGACAACTACGTGCTGCTACTGTAATTGTTATTAAAACGTGCAAACTATTTTTCTAATGATTAAAAGAGAAGACACGCGGATGCATGCATATCAATAATTACTATATGATCAATAAGCTAGAAAATAGCACATTAACGGGATTTAAAATGAACCTAGCTAGAAAACACATATCGTGTTCCTTTCTCCATCATTTTTTCAGAACAAAAGATATTAGGTTTACATACCAAATTAAGCTCTTAAATTTAACTTCCTCAGGATCCTTTGCTTCTTCATGCAAGTTGGTCTCGCAGTACAGAGTACTTCGCTCACATATATACTGCTTCTCATTTTTTCTTCCAGATTTTATTGTGGGTGTTTTGTCGTTGTGAGCTAGCTCGATCTCTTTTACTGTTAATATATCCCCCAGGTTATGAAATTATAATATAAACAAAAAAATAGTTGAGGCTGATCTCATCCCTTCCTAGCAAGTGTATCTAACTCTAGCCTCTAGCACTCCTACTGTAATTGTTACTAAAACGTGCTAATTAAATAGATAAGACGCGCATTTGCGCATATATATCAATTACTATGCCAGGACAGAAGCTAAGTTTAAGATCAATACGGACAAATTAATATTAAATATTTAAACAATATATTTGCAAAAAAGACAGCAAAAGGTCAATATTCCCACTTACAAAGAAATTTGCTATCTGAGCACTTAGAACCAGTAATTTAATGAAAACACGTAAGATCTTTTTTGTTGTCAAAGAAAAGCAACATCATATGTAGTGCAGCTGCATCACATGTAAAAAACATGCGCTTCTTTTTTTCTATATATATCTGTGCTTTTGGGATCTACCTTTTTTTATCCATCTCGCTCTTCGAAAAGAACCGAGTACAAAATTATTGCTGTGAGGTCTCGAGAGAATGTGGAGGAGAGCTAAAGGCACTAAACGAGAATAGTGCTTTTCCTTTTCACTTTATTTCCCACTATCTATCCTGACAAGAACAGCTCCCCGCTATACTCTGCAGGCTTCAATTCAGAGTTTCATTTACTCGTGATATAAAGCATTGGCGGAGAAATATTCAGCATGTTTTGTTTTGAGTTTTTTTTTGAAAAATAGTATAGTGGATTTTTTTTTTGAAAAATATAACCGCTAAAAACTTATTTATAAAGATAATATAATTAATTGAGGCAATAAAAGGCACAGGTGAGACCTACACAACTAGCAAAGATATGCATGTGTGACATGCCTGATCTCAACATGGCAGTAACGATGATGTTTTTTCAATCTTTCAATTCTATTTTTTTTTAAAAACCCAATAAAATCAACTAGTGATATTCAATATGATTCATAACCAATTCAACACAATTCATATAATCTATAATTCAATTTCATCTCAAATCAATTCATAATAATTAATCTTTTTACATTAACAAAAACAATTCTCATGATATTCAAATATTCAAGTACATCATTTAACTATACCTAATATATTATTTCATGGATGGACTTGCACCATCAAAGCCATGAACATGCTGTCATGCATGGAAAAAGGGCTCATCCTCCTCTATTTCAATGTCCAGGGAACCAAACTTTCCTAACCTGATTAGGTCCAAAATGACATGATGAGAATTAGGTGGAGAGAGCGGCACACATAACATCATTAATAATTAACATCATAAAATTAATTCAATTTTACATATAATTATATACATAACATGCTAAAATATAATTTATAAACAATATTTTTATAATTTTAGAAAATACTTAAAAGGACTTGTACAAACCAGATAATTGCTCAAATAATTTTACCATCACCTTATGTTATGAGACATCATATAATAAAATCCTATATAGTAGCTTGAATGATCATTATTTTAATACTTATTTTAGTTTTGACAATGATTAACATTACATTAATGATAAAATCCGAGCCAAATTGAAGGTGGCTTTGCATAATCAATAGATTGAGATATGCGTGGTTCTTTTAATTTTAAGATTTCTAATAAAAAAGAATTATTGCAATATACACTACACAAATACTATTAATATACTGGCTCATATATATACCGTAACTACATATAAATTATGGTCGAGCATTACACATTATAATATAATGAATTTTTTGTATACCACCACCTAACTACAATAATTAATTTAAAGCTAGATTGAAAGGTTTGTAACCTTCAACTCAATAATTAAGCTTAAATTTTTACAACTCAAAACCTAGTAAATTGGATATAATTTAAGTCGACCTATTAATGTCCTTAAATTTAGGAATAAAAGATCATGTGAATTGGTTTATTGACTCAACTAACTTATTTTTCTCAATTGCTTCATCAATATAACGGTCGTCTTCCTCATCACTTGGTTCAATATTATGAATTATCACTTAGTTTAGTGTTATTATAACAATATGAAGAAATTGTTATACCTAACTAAGCTTTCATTTATATAATTTCTCATAATGGAGTTAGATTTATCACTATTAATCATAAACATACTAGCTCTATGTGATGTTTGTGTGGTTCTTTACGTATAACTTAAAACTCAAGTGAACTTTATATCGGAGGAGTTTCTTTGTTTAAGTCTACTATTCAAGTAGAGATTTAAAATTTTCATTTTATTTTCAATAGCCAACCTAACTATTGAATTTAAACTACTATCACTAAGAATAGAAACATCAATATAAGAATTTGGATGTGCCCCAACTCGTGTCAACTTCAATTTCAAAAAAAACTTAGCTTTCATTTTTATAACTTCTCATGTTAATGTTACGTTCATGGTATCACTATCAATCCTAGACATACTAGTTGTATATGATATTTGCGTGGTTCTTAAGTATAACTTGGAACCCGAATGAACTCCATACCAGAAGAGTTTCTTTGTTTAGGTCTAGTATTCAAGTAACAATATGGAGTAATTATTATACCTAACTAAGCTTTCATTTATATAATTTCTCATAATGGAGTTAGGTTTATTATGTCACTATTAATCATAAACATATTAGCTGTATGTGATGTTTGTGTGGTTCTTTGCGTATAACTTAAAACTCGAGTGAACTTTATACTAGAGGAGTTTCTTTGTTTAGGTCTACTATTCAAGTAGAGATTTAAAATTTTCATTTTATTTTCAATAACCAACCTAACTATTGAATTTAAACTACTATCACTAAGAATAGAAACATCAATATAAGAATTTGGATGTGCCCTAACTCGTGTCAACTTCAATTTCAGAAAAAACTTAGCTTTCATTTTTATAACTTCTCATGTTAATGTTACGTTCATGGTATCACTATCAATCCTAGACATACTAGTTGTATATGATATTTGCGTGGTTCTTAAGTATAACTTGGAACCCGAATGAACTCCATGCCAGAAGAGTTTCTTTGTTTAGGTCTATTATTCAAGTAGAGCTTTACAATTTGCATTATATTTTCAATAGCCAACCTAACCATTGAATTTATTTTGCCATCACTAAAAATAGAAACATCGACATAAAAATATGGACGTATCCTAGCTTGTATTCTCCATTTGAACTTTAATTTTAAAAAACCCTATCTAATGCCTCCATAATTATTGTTTTTTAGTTTGAAAAATGACATGTCTAGTCTACACGTAAGAAAACTCATTACTGTCTCTATTATAAGTGATATCATTATTAGTATTAATAATAGTACCACTATAATACTAGGAGACATTCTGTAAAGCAACAAAACTCAATGTTAATTTATCATTATCATAAACTCATCAAGTTACATAATTTTTATAAATTTTAATCAATAAAACCCTAAATTCACAAAAAAAACCCCTAAACCATAACATAATAAACAAAACTATAATTCATAAAATCTCTCCTCAAATAAAATAATTTATCAACTCAATAGTGTAATTTTAATCTAATTATCATAATTTATAATTATCTTAACCAAAATCAACAAAATCCTAAAATAACAAAAAAGCCCTAACCCTAATGTAATAAAACCAATTACAATAAAAACATCAAATTAATAGAGAGAAAGGGTGCATTACACCTAAAATTATTAAGAGAGAGGTGTTGTAAATGGTGGTGGTATGCAAAAGTGGCACTGATAGTGGCAATCACGATTATTATTATGAGTGAGGAAAGAGAGAGAAAGAAAGTGAAAATGGTGAAAAAAGAGATGTCTCCTGTCATGGTGAGGAGAGAGAGAGAGAGAGAGAGAGTGAGTTGCCATGACAAAGAGAAATACAGAGAGGGAAAAGAAAGGTTATATAAGGGTTGCCATGACAGAGAGAAATTCAGAGAGGGAAAAGAAAGGTTATATAAGGGAGGAGAAAAAGGAAAAAAAAGTAAAAGGAAAAAGAAAAAAAAGATTTCTACCTATATTTTAATTTGATTGGTCATACAATTCTTACATATGCGTCTTGTGGTCATGTATGTGTGACTTATGTGTCTTGTTATCGCACAAGTAAGAACTATACGTTTTAATTAACTATGTTATTTTTACAAATAAGTTCTTAATTGTGTTATTTTACCAAAAGTTTTACAAAAAAAACTCTTTTGTTTTTATTTTCTTTAATGCATGCCTTTAAGTGTGAGCACTTATCGGTCACACTTAAGTTAGTGCCTTGTGGTTTACTATACGAACACTAATATTTAGAATAACTCATCTTATCTTTACAGTAAATCCTCCTAATTACATACCAGTGAGCAATATTTAATTAACATTAATACCAAAAAAAAAACTACAAAATATTTCATCAATGTTTAGGAAAAGATTCATCGATATTTTAGTTACCAATAAAACTTTTGATGGAAACCTGTCATCGATAAATTGCTTATCGGGGATTGTTGTTCCATTGACATTTCAATCAACAATTTAAATACCAATGGAAATGCTAATGTTATGCCAACATGTTATTCATGCTAAAAAATTAGATTTTAATATGAATTTTTCATCTACAAGTCTGTCAAACTAAAAAATTAGATTTTACTATGAATTTTTCATCTACAAGTCTGTCAAAAATTAATTTTCGATGGAGTTTTCAATAATCAATTACATAAAAAATACCCAATCCTTCTATAACTTTTTAACAAAAGAGGTGTGAATTTGCCAATAAAATAAAGTTGTCTGTTAACGATGTCTGTCAGCGATTCCATCAATATTTTCACTATTTTTTGGTAAATTATTATAATCTCCTAGCCAACTTAAACATACAATAACAATGCCACCAAACATCTTCAAGCCATTAATTGCTTATATTAAACCCACAACCATAAAAAAAATCTTTTAGAATTATTAAAATAATGAATATATCTCCAAAAAAACATAAAATATAGGCAAAAAATTGTAAAGATAATGCATTATAAAATACGCAATTATTATCTTACACAATTTTAATTTTATTAAACAATGAAACATCATATCTAAATCAATTAAACTACTTTTAATCAGAATCATTCTTTTCATAATAATTAAGAAATTTGAGTCAAAGTTCAATTATATCCAATGAGAAGATGTATTATATAAACATGGAAAACTTAAAGTAAATAAACTTCATAATAGACATAAATGGTTAGCACCGGTTTTGGCTAATTATATAAGCATGGAAAACTTAAAGTAAATGAACGCCATAATAGACATAAATGGTTAGCACTGGTTTTGGTTAATTATATAAACATGGAAAACTTAAAGTAAATGAACGTCATAATAGACATAAATGGTTAGCACTGGTTTTGGCTAATATAAAATACCCTCTAAGAAATTTCAATGCCACTCAACTTCTCCTCGAGCTTTATCAAAAACAATAAACTCTAATTTCAACTATATTATTAAAACACTTGTTGATCACCTTAGAATCCAATTTAGATAAAGATCACTTATTGTCATGGAGCAATCATTTGTCCTTAAAGTATTGTTCACTTCTTGGTACAAATAGAATGATTATATTTAGTCTTCTAGAATTTTAACAATATATTGATTAGTTGTACTACTAAATAAGGTATATGAGATCTAGAAAATATGACTAAATAGATATATTTTCATATTTGGTGGAGTAATTGTGCTATGAAATCCTATAAGTAGAGATGTATCACAAGATTTATGATGAAATTAGAGTTTATTATTTTTGATAAATCTCGAGGAGAAGTTGAGTGGCATTGAAATTTCTTAGAGGGTATTTTATATTAGCCAAAACCAGTGCTAACCATTTATATCTATTATGATAGTTAGTCAATAATTGAAAGAGCACAAAGTCGTATGTATAATGATATGTTTAGATATATATATCATAGACATAATACTGTTAAAAACTTACTCTTAAATAAAATTATTTCCATTGACTATATAAAGTTAAAGAAAAATTTTAAGGATCTGTCAACCAAATATTTATCAAGAGAGTTTGTATATAATTTATCAAGAGAAATAAGCTTAAAAACTTTAAAAATAAAAGAGTGTAATGATGGTAACCGTACCAAATTGACTGAAGATCCCAAGATCTAGATTCAAATAAAAAACTAAGTTATATAAGATTCTAAGTAGCATATAAAAATTATTATTTTTTGCATATTCCTATGATGAAAATGGTGCTAGTTTTAGCATGACAAAAGATGAGTCATGATCTTAATGATTTTCATATCTTGGTATACCATATGAAATATAGTAAAATATTTTTAATTAAAAAAACTACCTATATAAATGAGAAAAATGATCATTTTTTTTAGAATTTAAAAAAGATTAAAATTTTATAGAGAACTTATAAAACTGTGAGTTGTTTAGGGCCAAAATAAACACAATCGTGAGAACCAAAGGAAACTCCATGTAGAGAACTATGTGAGTACTATTATCTTGATTTATAATAAATAATAAATAGTTTATGACATCGTGTTCCATTGTTAACGAGCAAATCTGATAATATTTAACTAACAAGGTTCAAAGAAAAAAGCTACTCTTCTGATGTAGTGACCTACCAAATTAATATCTCTTTACAAACTCTTTAAATCCTCGTATTGGTCAGGCAATTTTTATTTATATGGAGGATGGCTGGAACTAGTTTATAAAACATGTAATGGGCCTTTTAAGGCAAAATCACATGTGATGTCCACTCATATTTGGGGTTAAAACTATATTGAATTTTTTAATCCATCATGAATATCTTAACATGATTTTAACATATTTTTTTTAAAATAAATTAAAGGTGAATGAGAAATTGTTATTGATGAATTACCTTTTGATAACAAAAATTTCAAACTCAAAATAGTTGGTAGGTTGAGCTATAAGATTATAGGCTCATGAGTTTGACTAATGAAATAATATTTTGCTATTAATTCCTTTTTTTTAGTAACTTATTTTAAATTCTAAAAATATTAATGAATTATGAATATTCATTATAATTAATAAACATTCATTAAGTATGAGTATAAATATTTTGGTTTCCAAGTTTTATATATAAATAGGTATTTTGGATGGGTGGAAAGGGATGGAAAGAATTCTTAAGTTAATTTCTCTTTTTGTTGTTATTTTTTCTAAGTCATGTTCTTATATTCATTCTTTATAGTTTAGATTTTAGGTTTGACATTTATAGAAAGATATCAAATACAATTTCTTTGAGTTTATTAAACCTTATTTAAAAATACACTCAAATAAGGAGGAGTTGTTGGAATTATGAGAGGCATATGGCAAAAAGTCTTTTTGCACTAATTGAGGAGCAATAAAGTTTTAAAAATAAATAATTAATCTTTAACAAAAATAAAATTGTAAAATGGATATTTTCTAAGAAATTTAATAAATAAGTACTCTAAATTATTTTTATTTAAGTATAATTTCAATGTTTTTTTTTAGTTTGCATTCTATGATTGTTTTTCCTATATTTTCACAAGTTTATATATTTATTTAGTATGGATGCTAGCTTTTATATGAATTGTAAATTGTATGATTACCATGTTTTGATATGCTTGCATGAAATAAATAAATAAATCAACTTGTCTAATTTTTTTTTTATATGTGAATTTCCGGACAACAAAAACGTTTCTTTCATTTATAAGCTGTTCAAACTACCAAAGGGAGAAAATCATGCCACACATCACGAAAAACGATTGCATACCACACATGTTCTCGATTTACAAGCAAGGAGGATATTTTACAAACAGGGACCAATTATATATGCTGTAGATCACCCATGACACTGAGAATGAATTACGATGCAAATTAAACGCAAAAATCATACCCATGACGAGATTGGGGCGTCCCATCAATTCAATGGGTTTTTTTATTTTTTTATTTTTATTTTTACGATAAGAATCTCCCGGCAATAAAATATTTAAGGTCCCTCCTTCCAAAAGCTAGGGCACTGACATTGAACTATTGGACGAAACTAATATAGATAACATAATATGGAAAAAGAATTCTACAAGTCTACTACTCTCTTTCCGTTGTCATGATACATGCTCAAATCAACAATACTATTGAAATTAATTTTTATCTTTATAATAGCGAATATTTTCAAATCAATTTATACATTAATTGAGATTAAATTATTCTTAAACAGTTTTAAACGTACACTACTTAATGACATTGGTCTAATATGTTTAGAGAATTATAATATTGATTATAATTAATATTCAAACTAAAATAAAATAAAATATAACTAGCTAGTTTACATGTAAACGATTGAATTAATGCGTTATATAAGCGAAGCAACTGAGTAAATTCTTAAACAGCAATAACACATGAACGTTAAATGAGTTTCTCGTTTAGATCAGAACAAACACTTCATGTCTCGTTCTTTACGGGTCTCTCCTCTACTGTAAATCCCGTTGGCGTGTCTCATGACTCCCTGTTGCTGACTTTTGATCATGCTCCATTTGACAATGGCTAACTTTCTTAGTTCTTAATGATGATAGAGTTTAACGTAATACATACTCGGAGATAATCATCAACCCTTTTGGGCTTATAAAATCTAAGTGTATGAGGGAAAACGTGGGACACGGCAAGAATTAGTTAATTACTAGCTAGTTGCATTAAATATCTCATCATCATGCTACTTGTTTTTGATTTGCTTGGCTAGAACAACAAGCAATTGGCTATTAATTGCGAAGTGACGCCCTACTTTCTTTAAAAAAACTTTAACGATGAGAGAATGGTATCGAGATATAAGAGGGAAAAAACTGAGTTCCGAACAAAGAGTACAGGCTATAAATCATGCCGTTATATGGAAAGGGAGAAAGACTTGATGAATAATATGCTTGTGCTTGACGTCTTCTGCTGCAGAATTTCGGGAAATAATTATTGCAGAGACACATCTATCTGTCAATGAAAGAAAGGGGCTGTTTTCTATTATTATATAAATTATTTTTTCAAAGAAAAATTAACAAACAGAAGCATGAATCACATGAGATGCGACGAACCACCAACAGTGGGGGAAGCGTGCAGCACCAAGTGAGATAGAGCGTGTAATGATCGAGGGTAGTCGTTCTCGTACCGAAATTCATGAAGAAAAAAAGGAGAGCGCGAGTATTTTAGTATTCTTTTTTATGTTCAAAGACAATATCGCTGTTTTTTATTTTTATTTTTATAGAAATTATTATATATATATGAATGATTCCATGTTGCATTGTGTTATCCAATCTTCAGCACAAACATGAACCTCGCTTTTTACTGAAAAAAAAAAAAATACTAACTTTCCTCGATTTATCATTTTCATAGAAATTATTACATATATCGTTTTTATATACATGGATATAATTGTTTTCGTTTATTGTGCTCTAGTCGGATGATGCATATAAGTCGTCGTACAAAATAAAGCAACAAGAAATAAAACTGAATACAGATAAATTAGCGAAAAAATAACTCATATTTATTAAAAGATTATTTTCTCCTTATCTAAATTAATTATAACTAAAAAGACCATGATAAAAATACAAAAAAAAACCCTTAAAAATATTAAAAGATCTAAATCAAAGTAGATTTTAAATTAAGTGTTAAAAGACTCAAAAGCTCCTAGAATTTTTGTTTTTGTTTTTAAAGACAATAAAGTCATTTCACTCTACAATAAGAGTATTAAATGATCGAAAAGTTCTTGGGCCATAATTTTTTTATTTTAAAATTATTTAAATCATTTTCTTGTTCATCTAAAATCTTAAAAGAATGATTTATTTTGGATTAATATGATAATGATAAATAAACCTGTGAAAAAAATTATTTTACCCTAATAGCTATCCAAATGTACTGTGTCTTGGTGGAAATTGAATCTCTTATCTTTTTTGTTTTTGTTTTAATATTCTTTATTCAAATTCTGACCCATAGATTGGGGCGGTAAAAGAAAGAACTGAAATATTATTGTAAACTAATATATATTTTCAATTTTATCTAAAATAAAACTAAAAAATAATTTTATTTATATGAAGTAAACAAATTAGATTGGATCAGTGACCAGAGAAATTATCCATGGGTAAGGTTGACTCAACTGAAAAGTCTCGGGAAGAAAATATTACACCCATGACCCCATGTTTACGGGTGCATTTAATTAGACTGGATCAGTGGAACGTCGGTTTTGAATTTGCCAGCACACCAGATCTCATGCACAGCAGCATGAGCATGAGCCACCAGCAACATCACACTTCAACTCTCAGGGAGTGTAAATTATGCTTCATATGTGCGTGTCAAGAATCTCCATTACTATTTCAATCTTATGTGCCTCACAAGAGAACCTTCTTTTTTTTAAACCAAAAGGAAACATTTCGTCGGCAGCAGATTAATGTTCCTTGCCAATGGAAATTAAATAGTTCCTCAGAAAAAGATAGCCTTAATAATTCTGATCCCATTAATTATATAAGTTATACAATTCCATTCTACTCTAGAATTAATACGCAGAGTTTCCTTGACCGTCGTTTGATATATTTGAATGAGACGCTGCCTGGACGAATATATGTGCTGGTGAATGAAATTAGGAACAGTTTGGTAGCGGGAAGGAAATTAAAGGATAAAGCTATATACGTGATATTGAAAATGGAATTGAACGAGCACTTCATTGAAAAGGCTGAGTCTAAAGGATTATTTTGAAATGGATTAATCAACAACAACTAGAATAAGAAGAGGAAGACGATTATCTTAGAAATGCCAACTAACATCCACTACTGTATTAAATGACGTGACTGCAGGTTGAAATCAGCTACCATGCCTATATTAAAAGACTTCAAAGATGAGGAAAAATCTTTCTTTAACCCGCAAGTAATTGCTTTGATTTATCTGGTCCTACTTTATCGTATAGTTTATAATATTTCTTAGAAGATAGTTATTGTCTAGAGACGACATGCTGGTTGACAATCTAGTCGACTGTCGGTGCTAGGCCTTTTGTCCTATGAGATCACACTATATGCTGCCTGTTTCCTTGAGTGTGAGGGGACATCTGGCAGTGAGAAAACCATGTTGACAATTGGGTAGGATAGCATTAATGTCAAATGTGTAAAGGGAAGCAATAGATAGATATTCGATGCCATACAAGGGAATGGAATTAAGTGCATGCAAAGAAAATAGCTAGTGTCTCTCACGAGAAGTATTCTTCTCCTTCCTTTTCCTTTCTTTTATCTTTTTTGTGTTTTGCATGTCCTGGTCATTGAATTCTCTTTCAAAATTTGTAGCTAAGTCAGCGGACATACGAGGAAAGGCTCCGCTAAGGAAATTTTGCAGGATTGACTAAAGAAATTAATTATATTCGCACCGCACGCATGCAGTAGAAAACAACCACTGCAATTAAAAAGATCAGCCAAAGTGGAGACTTGCGGGGAAGGTGCTCTGGTGATGGTTAGTCAGAAAGGAAGTTCCACCGTCCAAGCTGATTGGCGTAATTAAATCTCAATAGAAAAGGCACACCAGTCTAAGCTGTAAAGGGGTTCAGATCAAAAGGGGATTCATACATTTCAAACAAAACAAAATGCATGCTCTTTGATCTTCCTTTCTTCTCTACTATCTTAGTAAGATTTTTCAAGCAATCAACTCTTCCTTTCCCCTCCCTTGTTATCATTAAGGATATATATTGGAGATTAATGTGCATAATTCAACAGGGAAAAGTCAATAAAAATAAGATACAGTCTTTCACATTTATGTGTTCATTCCTTGATTTGTCTTCTATGTTGCGTGCACAGAAAACAAAAGCGACTAGTACATGATAGAAAACATTATCGCATACTTGTACTCAAATTAGACACGAAGAAGTCCCGAGGAACCACAAAAAAAACAAAAAAGGCTATATTTATCAAGAAAATGACAAAGCCTCTGAAGTAATTTGATGATTTCCCCGACAGGGAAATAGAACCCCCCCCCTTTTTTTTTCCTAACTACTAACAATGGAGTACGAATTAGAAAATCCCAATGTGAAATGTGGACAATTCGCAGTCTAGTCTAACCAACTAAGTTTTAGAGAAATCAATAAAATATTAAATTCTTTTCACAAATGGTTTCTAAGTAGACGCAATGTTGCCGCTCTGGCAAGTCATAAGCATTGAATTGGACTGGAGAATTGAGGCAATGTCAACAATAAAACACGTACAAAACGAAGGGCCAAACCACTGTGAGAGAAAAAGTACAAGATCTGTACCGTGATTCCAAATCTTTAATATTTTTCTTGTATTTTTTTATATATTTAGAGTTGAGTTTTCCTCTTTTGCTCATGCAATTGCTGGTGCCTGGTATGCATCATCAACAATATTTCATTGCTTGTTTCCCAAGGAACAAGGAGCAGATCACTATAAACTTTTAATGGGTGTTACGCCCTCAAAAAGTTCATAAGTCAATAGACACTATAGTAACAGAACGGTGAAAGATTCATTGCACATTTTTTCCCCCACACGGCTCAGGAGTCGGGATAAGTTTAAAAGCACTTTGGAAGTACACTAGCGGTCAAGGAGAAAAGTGAAAGAAAACGAAAGCAAGGCCAGGGCTTGTAGGCTTTGGTAGCTCGACGAGAAGCACGTACAAAGTCCAATAACTAGTTATAAAACTTATTCCTGGCTGCAACCTGAGACCTAAATCAATTTAGATAAAAAATAATAATAATAATTGACTTACTTTAATTTAGTCAGAGTTTTTTTATTTAAAAAAATGGGATAATTTTTTCTTTCACTTTTTTTCTACTTTTTTTGGGTTAAAATCGGGACTTAACGCCCATAAACTAGATTAATCAAGTTAATAGGACTCAATATGATCACAATACAAAATTGAAAATAAACCCATGGTTGGGCCATCTATAATCCAATTGTCCTTACTTTATGGGCATTTCATCAAATCAAAGTTTGCTAACCAATCTACTATTGTGTTGAACAGTAGCGTCGCATTTCCTGGACAGGATCTCCTTCTCTCTATTAACCATGATGTAGTTAGCATCCACTTTGTTCAGATGCTTTGTGATTAAATTGATGATCAGCATAGAAACCGACTCCGAAATTAACCACCGTATTCCAAGATCCCAAGCGAGATAACTGTAAATCCCTTGATCCAAGTCGTCCAAGTCGTAAACCCTTGGAAAAAAAATTAATTGATGAAGGAAATATTATACTAAGGATTATGGATACTATATTGATATGATATTATTTATTTTAAGTTTATTTTTAGATTATATCTAAAAAATATCATATTAATAAAAGTATTTATTCATTTTTATATACCCATGATTTTTTATTTTTATATCCCTAAAAGAATTGTAAATAATCAGAAAACAATTATCGAATTTATTAGCATCTGTGAGATGGAATTTGTGGATTGTGAACAATCAGCAAAATGGTAGATAATTGGCATCCGTTAGGAGTAAGGAGATTGGCGGACTGTGAAGCTTGACAGGGGACCATCGATGGCATCGTACGAAGCGGAAACTGCTACCAAAAATATGTTGTCTTTACTTGTCTCAATTTGGAATTCTAATCCTATGTATTTCTGAAAATTTCTTTTTCCACCCATGCACTTCTGCAGGAACGACAATTTTGTCACTCTCATAGAGTTCAGGTGATTAATTATTACTGAACCTGTTACCTTCAACTTTCTGCTGCGTCATTTGTCTGGCCGGTTGATCATCGGTTTGTCGTCTGCTGTAATGGAATTAACTGTAACATCCGAGCTTTTTATTCTAAATAAATATTATATTATTTTCATCCCTTCAAAATTTAAAGGCTATCATTCTATGATGAATTTTCTTAAGAACAACAACAACAAAAAAGTGTGAGTCTAGCATATTGATCCTTTTGTGCCCTTCATCTTTTTTACAAACCACATTAATCTGCCTCAATATCAGGGATTTTAGATCCTTCAATACCAGTTACCTCCAGGTTATCTTAGGTCTTCCTATTCCCCTCCTCCCAGCTTCCACTGTCTTAAGAAAATGAATGCATCACGTGTTTTCCTTCACTTCATATTTCTCAGTAGACTTTAAAGAATCTACTGGTTATGCGTTTTTACTTGAGGGTTCTCAAAATTTTTGTTTTTGAACTAGATAAATGATTTCTGTCATGCAAAGGGCATTGCTCAAGATTAGCTAAATGATTTCTGTTATGCAAAGGGCATTGCTCAAGATTAGCTAATACCTGAAAATTTGTGCTTTTTTAAAAAAAACTCTTTGAGATTTCCAACCTGTTTTCCTTGGTGTTTTTGCGTTTCTTTCGAGAGATGTTTTTCAGACTTTACCTTTATCTTCCAATTTTTAATGGATCACTTGAGCTATTGGCTCGTCAAACCATTATTCTTCTTGCTTTCCAACATTTTCATATGCGCTTTTGCTAAACAACACCAAGGTAATTTGCAAAGTGATGGTTACTCGTGATTTAAGTTGAATGGGAACTAAAATAATGCTGGAAAAACTAGGAATAACCAGACACTAATTTATCCGGATCAATTTAGTAAAATACAATTTACAATTCATAAATCTCAATTCTTTCTCCAGATCAATTTAGTAAAATATAATTTACAATTCATAAATCTCAATTCTTTCTCTCTTTATGCAGTAAAAACAGAATTAAATAATGACAAAAAATAATGCAATTAATCACAAAATCAATACCAAAATTTTTAACGTGGAAAACCCGATGAACAAGAGAGCAAAATGAGTGAAGAGAATTATGAAAATGTGAAGAGAGTAGAGAGGAAGAGAGAGCTGCAATGGCAGCAGCCTTGTTGCCATTGCAGCAACTGCAAGTGCAGCAAAGAGAGTTGAGAGTTGAGTATGAGAGGGTGTAATCCTCCTCCTCTATGTATTTGTTTTGTATTCTTTCTCTATCTCTAAATATATTGACTTCTCCCGTGGATGTAGGCGATTTTGCCGAACCACGTTAAATATTGTGTCAGTGTGCTTGGCCCTCCTATGAGCAAGTATTAGTACATCACCGGTCGGAATTCCCAACAAAATAATGCTGGAAAAACTAGGAACAACCGGACACTAATTTATCCAGATCAATTTAGTAAAATATAATTTACAATTCATAAATCTCAATTCTTTCTCTCTTTATGCAATAAAAACAGAATCAAATAATGACAAAAAATAATGCAATTAATCACAAAATCAATACCAAAATTTTTAACGTGGAAAACCCGATGTGAAAAAAACTATGGGATTATAGTCCATCTAAAAACTTTCATTATCAACAAATAATGAGTTCACAATCATTCTTTCTCAAATTCAACTAAGGAATAAAATATATATATCATCAAGAACAACTTATTCTCGGATTACAACAAGATTAAAAAAGAATTATTTGAGAAAAACTCACAATACTGACAATCCTGTTTTTTATCAAAACGATTAGCTTCCACATCACCAAACTTCGATCCAACCGTCCAGAATGAATAGTAACGTGTCTAGATGTTGTTATCAAACTCTCAACTCAATCCAACGGTGAATGAGTCGGAAATCAAAGAAAAAGCATAGGCTGCTCTGCTACCTCTTTTCTTTTTTTCTCTCTTAGTTTTTTTCTCCTCTCTTCCATTTTTCAAATCTACATCTACATCTTTTAATTTAAAGACAACTTACTAATTAATATGGTGGTCTCATCATTATATGGTGTGAGATCACACACAACAAATAAGAATTTAGAAAAAAAATCTGGAGGACTTGCATTACCGTATTACGAAGTGGTGTATATGGTGCAACTTTGCTTGATAAAAAACGAAACTATAGGTACCAATGCTTGAAACTTTTGTATAGAAAATATTTGATGGACATGTTTCATCCACATGAGATGATCCACCATGAAGATGATTTGTTGGACACTTCAAGGAGGTAATTCTGGATGTGCGTTTTCAGGAATACTATTTAAGACATTGAAAAAAATTTAGTGTGGTATAGGGAATGAGATCCTGGGTTTTAGTTTCAATAACCAATGGGGTGCTAATTTTCATAAATTTAATTATTGAAATAATAGTTATTATTACTGCATTGATCACTATTGTCATAAACCATGACAACTATGATAATCAATGAGATAGACAACTCGAAATTGAAGTTTCTAGTAGCAGATGATCAAAATGTAGTTCATCAGCACCAGCAGGGGTGTCTCCAAGCTTGCAAGTTAACATCCAGCAGATGAACTAATCCTAAATCCAGCAAGACTAAGACAACAACGCAAGAGACATTGCACAGCACAAAAACCTGAAATCTAATAGCATTCTAGAACAGAAGGATCTGGCCTGAAACCATCCTTTAAATGGCCAAAAAATCAGGTCCCTGGTGTTGATTAAACTGCACAATATATGTCACTTGTCTTCTGCCTCGTCATCTCCAGATTCAGTATATTCATGGTTTAAATCTAGACCAGCAAGTTTTGCACAGTTATCACTGACCATATCCACACCCTCATCTACTTCCACGCCCTCGTCCACATTCATGACTGCAGAAGAACTACTAGCTGGGGTGCTGAGAAGGGCCTTTTGCAGCCTGACTGCACTTGGAAACGTGAGGGTGTTCCAGTTGGTGATCTTTTGGCTAACAGCATCCTCAATGGGGGAAAACCCGCATTTCCCCTCCCACATCTCAGTGAGCTCCTGGACTGATGGGATGATTAGATGCTCAACTCCCATAACTGAAAAAATCTGGAAATTAAATCAGAAGTAACAACGTGATCAGATACTGAAAATTATAATATAAACAGAAGGCTTTAATGATCAGTACAAATTGAACCATATATTTTAGCAGTTGAGAGCATAACATCGCTACAATCTTAATTCTTAAATTGTAAATGACAGAAAAGAGAAGAGAGTACATCGGCTGAAAACTGCCTTTTCTCTGTGATTTGCCGAGGGTTGTAGCATAAAATAGCGTAATGGGCAGAATTGAGACCAACCTAGTTCGATCACATGGTTTTTCTCCATGATTTTCTTTTCTTTCTAAATGAGCACTTAAAAAATGAAACAGAAGTGAAAGTTCCAGGTTTTGACCGAACTTGCCATAATTTATGTGAAGCAGTCAGCAGAAATTACTTTTGGAAGCTCTTAATCAAGACGAATGAGAATGTGGAGAATTGCTTTCAGGTAGTAGAGAGTTTCACATGAGAACTTACAGATTCAAGAGTAACCAGTAACATTCTTGACATCCCGTTTTGCCTATACAAGTCCCGAGTTCCAATGAAAGGCATCTCAGCCAAATCGGTCCCGTGCACCCTGCAGAAGCACGGAACAAACATTTCAAGTTAACCACATCCTACATACGTATTTTGTTGATAGTTACCCAAAGAACAACATGTGTAATTTGTTTCCGAAAAATGAAGATACCTTATAGTTGCAGCTGAAATGATGTCATCGTTCTTCTCCAGGATCGCAGTATAAAAGCCTCGAAAATTTATCCTGTTGAGGTTCGATCTGAAAAGACAGAAATATCAGTCTTTATTTCTTGGATTTTTCATATGTTTTGACTTTTGAGAAATTCTTTATGAACGTAAATAGCAAAAGTGATCATGTTATAGAGAAGTTCTTGCATCAGTATGTATATGACACAACATGTAAAACAAAAGAAAAAATGTTACGAGGCTGGTAAGTATTAAACAGCCGTATGTCCACAATTGTACGAGGAGCTTAAACATAAATACAATGGGAAAAAGGCACAGCTCTGCAAAATCTATAAGCGCTCACCCTCGACTATAAGCCACACTCTGAACTACATTGATCTGCGTATGCCGATCAATGATTGTCGTGAAACATTCGTCCAGCACCTCCCAGGCCAATGCAATTTTTGAATTGCATTCGGTGATTAAATGAAGATCCTTGAAGTCCAAGTTGTCTGGCTCCATCCGTTGGAGGAGAGTCCAACAGAACCCTCCTTCTAACTCATGCTTCACACCTACGAGGCTCTGAAGCTTCTCATAAACCTATGAATAAAGCTCATGATCAATTCAAATCTCAAGTTGACAAGTCTTAAATGTTAATATGTTGGGTTAATCTTACATATTCTTAACGATGAAATGGTAATTGTTAAGGAAATTGAAGAAAAGCTAATTGTGTTGAAATGTATACCTCTCCGCAGTGAGAATCACATGCTAAGGTTTCGCCACTGGCATTAAGATCCAACTCCTTACTGCTAACTAAACACTGGCAATGATCTATGACAGCAAAGGATACAGCTTCATTTGTTACTACAAGAATTGAGAATCTTTATAAAAAATAATCAGTAAATTATAGGAAAGTACGTACATTTTTTATCACATTGAACGCAAGTTTGCAGGTCTTTGTCGTTTTCATTACAGTGCTTGCACACACAGTAGGGACAAATCCATTCTCCTTGGGGAATCCTCTGTGATTAATAAAAAATTGAAAAATTTACATTAAAAACAGAGGAGCAATGATTTTTACTTCGAAAAAAACTTATCATGTCAAGAAAATTTACTTACTTCCAATCCCATACATTTGAGATGGGAAGTGGACCAACACTTTTCGCAACAGATCAGGTCCCCTCCATCTGCACAAATCAGGCAAGCATCATCATGTTTATCGGAGGCGCCATTACGGGGAACAATCTCATTAAAGGTGCGCCGCTCGACCTCTACATTGCTCTGCCAAACTTCAAACTGACACTGCAAGAGAGAGCTGTTGCTTCGAGCAACATGGATATGTTCATATGGCCTTTGTAAAACACTCCCGGCATGGGTCTCAAAATCCCACACTGTCATAACTTCATTGCAGCACTCACACCGTACACCCTCTCTTCTTGCTCTTCCCTTCATCAGCACCTCCTTTTTGCTTTGTTTGCGATCATCCGAATCCCCCTCCTTATCAGCAACATAATAAATTTTCTCGTTCTCGATGATCTTGCCATGGTCTATCAACCATGACATTATAGTTCTCGCTAAATATTCTGCAGGTTTGCTGCCGGAAGTACTTGCTTCTCCTACTGAAGGAGTTGATTTCCTCGTCCTCTTAGGAGGGCGACCCGCCCTTCTCTGCTCCGCACTTTCAGTAATCATAGTGTTACTTCTTCGCGGTCTAACTTTCCTGGTAAAATCAGGATCCATTCTCCCGCTAGAATCACTTTCATGTCCATCATCATCATCATCATCACAGCTGACGTACGGTCTCTTTTGTTTTCTAGCCCTTAACTTATAAGCCATGTTTCTAGATTTCAAGAACCCTGGTTTTGCTTCAAGAATTTGTGTTTTTGGTACGCAAGAAAGTATCTGAAACAGAAACAGTAACAACAACAATAATAATCAGAATAGTAACCACCATAACAGCAAAAGCTGGCTAGCTAGCAAAGAAACAAAAATAGCATCGGTGTAAAAACACAAAATCATCTTGATTTGTTTCCATTTCATTTGTTGATTGCTGTAATCTTCTTCGTGGGAGAGTTTCAATGTTAACGCCCAAATACAGAACAAGAACTGAAGTACAGAAAAAACCTTGTAGCTATTGCTGTACCGAGTAATAATGATTGGAGCGTTACGGTTGATGCTCATTTTTCTGTTTTTTTCGCTCGAACCCATTTCTGTTTGTCAAAAACACCTGTTTTTCTCCCCGACACTCACTATTTTAAGTAAGTAAATATATGCAAGGATTATGTAAATTTTAAATATTTCTTTTTTTGCTTGTAATGAATCCCTAATTTAATTTGTTTTAAAAAATCCTCCGCCATTAAACCAGCCAACCAGGTTTTTGTGTAAACCCAAACCTATCACCTGTCTTTACTTTCAACCCGGTCGGGTTGGGTGAGGATCTTTTTCAGCCCAACACCCTGCTAGTGATTTAACTTGACAGTGAAAGTCATGTGTGAGTAACTAAGTATGAAATTAAATATCCCACCGACAAGTAAAATTTCCAAATTATTTAAAATTTGATGAAGAAAAAACGTTATCTTTCATAGATCAAATTAGAATGTGCATCAAATATTCATTTTTAAATAAATTAAGTGACCCACATTAAATTAGGCTATATTCATAACTATGATGAGATTAATCTAATTTGCAAGATGATTTTTTATATATTAGATATACCCACCTTTTTCCTAGCATTAATATATATATATGCATGTGTGTGTGTTTGGAGGTTTGAATCCATTATTTTACAAAATCTAAATAAAAAAAACAGAGAAAGAAACTATTAAAATTTCAAATGATCAACAAAATAAGTGAGAAAATAATTTTAAAAAATAGAAACCCAAAATTCCTTAGACATTTTTGGGAAATCAAGATCCATGGTCTTACAAAGGCTAGAGAAATAATAAGAGAATACGATAATGACTTCAACTTCTTCTCTACAAATGTAATCAAGGAGAAAATTTACCTATTGGTATTTGGAGATGATCACTCTAAATTCTCAGCATGTATATGGTTCTTTACAGATATCAAGTATTAATCATGAAAAGAAGTGACCGATATCTTCTTCAATGATCTTAAAATCAAGAAATATCACAATTTTACAATAACAATAAGAAGAAGAAGAAAACAGTATTGTTCTTTTCAAGATTCTAAAAAATAAAAGGGATTGGTTAAAAGGGTTATGAGAGAAATAGAGAGGAAGATTGCTTTTAAAGAGTTCAGAAATGATTTGGAGATAGAAGAGCAAGACACGAAGCAAAAACAAGAAAATCTACATGGAATGGAAGGCAAGAAGAATCCCAAATGCAATTTTTTAAAAGCCTTTTTCCCTGTATGACAATTTTGCATATGAGAAATTCAAATCTAAGTATGTATATAGCAGTATTATCTCAAATTGTAGATACGTTTTAGCAAAATTGAGTCACTTCACAGCTGAGTTCTAGCAATACAATTAAAGAAAATCTACATATTAGTAAACATGGATAACCATATAATAAGTGAAGCTCGTTTCCATTTTTTGAGTGGAAGAAATTACAATAACCCTTTTGTGATAATATATAAATTTGAAAAATTGATATTATTTAAAAAAGGGTTGGTGAAATTAAAAAAATTAAAATTATATAGAAATATAAAATATGATGGTGATTAATTTTTTGGTGAATAAAAAAATATTAATTTTGCCGTTTAAATATAGTATATATAAGTGCTTAGTCATGTCTTTTGAATTTTCTAATGCATCAAGTATTTTTATTAGATTGATAAACTATATTTTGCGTGATTTATTAGTAGGTTCGTAGTTGTTTATTTTGATAATACATTGATTTACAGTAAAGAATTAGATGGGTATATAAATTACTAAAAACAAATTTGTGATATAATTAGAAAGAGAAGTTTATATGCGTTACAACAACCACTACAAGGAAAATATTATAATGATTGACAACATATGAGAATATATTAATAAATCTCACTCACCTAGCATGTATACGATTCAACTTATCTTGATTTTTTTGATGTCTAAAAAATTAGTGATAAATATAAATCACAAATTCCTTATACCAAAGAAAATATTGTCAAGTCTTCAAAGCCCTCACTAATACATGTAACTCTTATTTATATGTTGGATAATTTAGAGTTGCACCATTAAACTTTGTACTGAAATAAAATATGTATCTTTTATCCTTCATTAAAACAAATTCAATACCTCTAACTAAATCATTACATTCAATCTTAAAATTTTTGTAAAGTTAAGCAAAGTAATGGGCTGAAATAAAGTTTTCTTTTAACAAATTAAAAACCTTTTCTTATTCAATTTTCCATTTAAAATCTATTATTTTCTTTATAATTTCAATTAATAGAACAAATATTATACAAAAATCTTTCATAAACCTTCTATAAAAACTAGCAAATTCATAAAAATAAATTTACCTCACTTATTGTTTTAGGTGCAAACCAATCTTTTTTAACCTTAACATTAACTTTATCGATCACAATATGTAGGTGTTGTCAACATCTTTTTTGACATCAAGAAAAAAAATAGGTTTTCTCTTTTTTTTTCATACAAAAGTTACATTTTTTTAGATCAGCATACAGGCTTTTCTCTTTTTTTTTTTCAATCACGTCATTTTATAACCGAATAAAAGGCTAATTTAAGTTAAATTGCTGAGGAATGAAAAATATAAAAAATAAAGGATCAAAGTGAAAAGGACAGGGGAAATATGTGGCAACCTTAAAGTTTGAGAAAAAAAGTTTAGTTTAATCCTTATACTTTCCAATTTATTTTTTCAATCATCTTGGTTTCTGAAATTTCTCAGTCTCTAGTTTAAGAGAGGGGAGAGAAAGTTACTAGATTCTGGTAATGGAGAAAGAAAATCTTAGTTGATACTGATTTAGATCTAAAAAGATCAATCTTGATGTTAATGGGTTACATTTGATGTAAAGAGTCTTACTAGGTGTTATTTAGCCTTCCCAACACCTAAAATGTTAGATATGAGTTTTGAAAGCTTTTCAGTTTTGAGTTGATTTTAGGTTTATAGACTGATTTTTGTGTTATTTGATACCATATACAAATTTATCAAGGTGTATAAGATGTTTTATAGGTATTTTGGATTAAAATGATTTGAAGAAAAAAATATATGAGTGTTTAGGTCAAAAAACAAAAACCCTTGATTTTTCAACCATTTTTTTGGCTGAAATTTGGGAAAGAATACACGACGTGTCACCTACTTTATTTTCAAAAAATTTAGGGTGGAAAACATGTTACAAATAAAAAGATAAGGGACTAAAAGTGAGCCTAGTTTGCTAAACACCTTTTTTTTGTTTTTTAATTGATATCTTTTTATATGTATTTTTAAGTAGTTTTTTTAATTTATATCTAAATTAATATCCTTTCTCTTTGATTTTTTATATTTTGTATAAATATATATATTTTAATTATTTTGTATGTATTAATGTTTCGAAAAAATTATTGTAATTCATCTATAATATTTTTTATATTTTATATAAATAAACTTTATTTTCACGAGGTGTTTATAAAAATAAAAATTATTTGTTCTTGGTAAAAAAAATGTGACATTTAAGATTAAAAAAAAATGTGCATTAAAGAAAAAAGTTGGGGGTTACATGTCATACTTATCTATCTTTTATTTTTATAAGAATGATATCTTTTTTATTTTATAATTTGATTGGCATTAATAACTATTTCTCAATTTATCGGTTCATACATTCAAAGATTTATTTCATTTAGCATAAACAATGTCTTTATGTTTCTCAATTAAAAAAAATCATGAAATAGTTAAATGCATTTGAGACTCTACACATGACATTGCGGTAACAACTCTATTTTTGTATTTATTAATGTATATAATCCTTATTTTATTTTATTATATGTAAGCATCAACTTTTCAATGCATCATTATTATATTTTTTTCTTCATATCAAAAAACATGTTGATAGCACCTATATATTCATTATTTCACGTTAAGATAAATCTAACCTACTAATGAAGTAAGTCAAATAAATATGTTAACACTTATTTTTTTTCATTTACTCATATAGATTGTGCTCAATTTATTTAATTAAAAGAAATAATAAACTTTTCAATTTATGTTAAGGATTTTTTTGTTAAAAAACATGTTGGAAAAACTTGTGTATTTTTTAGTAAAAAATTATTCGACCTATAGTGAAGCGTAGGTCAAATATTTAGTAAATAAATCTAAAAAGCATCTGAAAAACATTACGGATGGTCCACAATGTTTTGCTCATTTTACCCTTATCTATATAAAACAAAAGGCAATGGATAAGGGGTATTATAGTTTTTTTTTCTAAGGACACATGTTTTTGTTAGATTCATTGAGAGTACAAAGGTCATTTTATCTTTTTTAAAGTAATATAATTACCAAAGTAACCTTACAGGGAAAAAATAACTTTATGTTCAGGGGTTATATAGTAATTTTTATTTTTGTTATAAAGTAAAATGACAAACATACCATCTGGATCAAAAAACCAAAGTTGTCTTGTAGAGACATTTTAGTCTTTCTATCTTGGTTTCCTTAACTATATTTAGAGCAATGAGGGGCATTTATGTATTTAATGATATAAAATATTTACATGAAAAATTTGTTAGCATGTGCGTTGATGCTTTACTCACTCTTTGGAAAACACATGACAACATTCGGTGTTAGAGATGTTTTTATTAATTATTTTGTATGTATTTATTTTTTGAAGATATTATTTTAATTTATCTATAAATATTTTTTATATTTTATTTTGATGAGTTTTTTTTTAAATACTTATTCTTTGATGATATTTTTAATGTGTGTAGTTTTGCATAATATTTTTTTCCTTTTGTTTTATTCAATTAATATAATGTGTGTGTTTATTTTTATTATTGTTTAATTGAATATAAATTTTATTTCAATAACAAATTCAATAAACATAATCAAATAAATATTTTATATTGTAAGATCAAATATCTTGATATATATATATATATCTTAATTTTTTTTAGTTTTATTTTTAGTTATTGTTAATAATTTTATTTATTTATTTACATGGATAATTTTTGATTTATTTAATAAAATATTTGCATGAGCTTTTCCTTGTACGGCAATGTTGCATATGAGAAATTCAAATCTAAGTGTGAATATCTCGAATTGTAGATACGTTTTAGCAAAATTAGGTCACTTCACAGCTAAGTTATAAGTTATAGCAATACAATTTAAAAAAAAATCTCCATATTAGTAAACATAGATAACCATATAATAAGTGAAGCTTATTTCCATTTCTTGAGTGGAAGAAATCACAATAACCCTCTTGAGATAATATAAAAATACAAACACCATCTACAAATTTGAAAAATTGATATTATTTAAAAAAAGTTAGTGAAATTAAAATAAAATAAAATTATATAGAAATATAAAAATGATGGTGATTAATTTTTTGATTAATAAAAAATATGAGTGGTTAGTCATGCCTTTTAAACTTACTAATATATCCAGTATTTTTATGAGACTGATAAACTATATATTGTATGTGTTTATTAAAAGGTTCGTAGTTGTTTATTTTGATAATACATTGATTTACAATAAAAAAAAATTAGATGGGCATATAAATTATTTAAAACAAACTTTTGATATGTTTAGAAAGAAAAGTTTGTATGCTAACACAACAACCACTACAAGAAAAACATTACAATGATTGATGACATATAAAAATATATTAATAAATCTCACTCATGTGGCATGTCTACGATTCAACTTATTTTTGACTTTTTAGATGTCTTAAAGATTAATGATGCATATGAATCACAAACTTTTTAGGCTAAAGAAAATGTTGTCAAATCTTCAAAGTCTTTACTAATATATAGAACTCTTTTTTATATGTTAGATAATTTAGAGATGTATCATTAAGCTTTGTGGTGAAATAGGATATATGTCTTTTATCCTCCATTAAAACAAATTTCAATATCTTTAACTAAATCATCACATTCAATCTTAAAAGATTTGTATAGTTAGGTAAAGCAAGTAATGGGTCGAAATAAAGTTTTATTTTAACAAATTAAAAGCTTTCTTTTATTCAATTTTCATTTTAAATCTGTTGTTTTCTTTACAATTTCAGTTAATAGAGCAATTATTGTACAAAAATATTTCATAAACCTTTTATAAAAAATAGCAAATCCATGAAAATTTCACACTTTACTTATTGTTTTAGGTGCAAACCAATCTTTTTGAACCTTAACCTTAATTTCATCCATCAAAGTATCTTTTGTACTATATATATATATATAAACACAGACACACACATATATATAGTTTCCATGCAAATTCACACTTCTTTAGATTAGCATATAAACTTTTATTTGTTTTTTTTTTAATTGCACTATTTTATGACCAAATAAAAGACTAATTTAAGTTAAATTGTCAAAGAATGAAAAAAATAAAAGACAAGTGACCAAGGTGAAAAGGACAAGGAAAATATGTGGCAACCTTAAAGTTTGAGAAAAAAATTCAGTTTAATCTTTATATTTTTCAAATTATTTTTTTAATTTCCTCGGTTTTTGAAATTTCTCAATCCCCAGTTTGTGAAAGGAGAGAAAAAGTTGTTAGATTCTAGTGATGGAGAAAAAAAGTCTTAGTTGACACTGATTTAGACTTTTGATTTTGATATCAATGGGTTCCATTCAATATGGAGAGTCTTGCTAGGTGTTATTTAGCCTTTTCAATACCTAAAATGATAAATCTGAACTTGGGAAGTTTTTTGATTTCAAGTTGATTTTAGTTCATAAACTAGTTTTTAGGCTATTTGATACTATATACAATTTTATCAAGGTGTATAAGGTGTTTTATACGTATTTTTGGATAAAATTATTTTTTAATTAAGAATTTAGGTCAAAAACAAAAAACCTTGATTTTTCAACCATCGTTTTGGTCTAAATTTGGGAAAAACTACGCAACATATCCCTTGTTTTATTTTCAAAAAAATCAAGGTGGAAAACATGTTACAAATAAAAAGATAAGGGATCACAAGTAAGCCTAGTTTGCTAAGCATAACAACACCTGATTCTTTTTTTTTTTTTGTTTTTTTAATTGATATATATTTTATATGTATTTTTAAGTAGTTTTTTAATTTATATCTAAATTAATATCCCTTCTCTCTCTTATTTTTTAGATTTTTATATACTTTTTTTTAAAATTATTTTGCATGTATTTAATGTTTTGAAAAGATAATTGTAATTCATCTATAATATTTTTTTATATTTTATATAAATAGACTTTATTTTCATAAGGTGTTTATAAAAATAAAAATTATTTATTCTTGGTAAAAAAAAGTGACCTGGATAAAAAAAAATATGTGCATTAAAAAAATTAGGGTTAAATATCATACTTATCTATTTTTTATTTTTATGAGAATGATTGTCTTTTTATTTTAGAATTTGATTGGCATTAGTAACTATTTCTTAGTTTATCAGTTTATATATTCTAAGATTTATTTCATTTAGCATAAACAATATCTTTATGTTTCTTAATTAAAAGAATCATGAAACAGTTAAAGACACTCGCAATATTGTCTCCATTAAATGCACTTGAGACCCCACATATGACATTGCGTTCACAACTTTATTTTTATATTTATTACTATATATGATTCTCATTTTATTTCATTATATGTAAGCATCGACTTTTCAATGTGTAATTATATTTTTTTTCCTGATGTCAAAAAAGATGTTGACAACACCTATATATTCATTATTTCACTTTAAGAAAAATCTAACCTAGCAATGAAGTGAGTCAAATAAACATGTTAATATTTTTTTTTTCATTTACTCACATGGATTCTACTCAATTTATTTAATTAAAAGAATGCATAAGCTTTTCGATTTATGATTAAGATTTTTTTTGTCAAAAAACATGTTGGAAAAACTTGTATATTTATTTATTTGGCTAAAAACATTATTTGACCTACGGTAAAGCACATATCAAATATTTAGTAAATAAATCTAAAAAGTGTCTGAAAAATATTATGGACGGTCAATAATGTTTTGCCCATTTGCCCTTATCTATATAAAACAAAGGTAATGAATTAAGGGCATTATTGTCATTCTGTAAGGACCTATGTCTTTTCTAGATTCATTAAGAACACAAAGGTCATTTTGTCTTTTTAAAACTAGTATAATTACTGAAGTAACCTTATAGGGAAAAAATAACTTTATGTTTAGGGGTTTTATGGTAATTTTTATTTTGTTGTAAAGTAAAATGATAAACATACCATTTAGTTCAAAAAACCAAAGTTGTCTTGTGAAGGGATTTTGGTCCTTTTATCTTGGGTTTTTTTAGCTATATTTAGACTAATCAGAGGCATTTATGTATTTAAATTATATAAAATATTTATATAAAAAAGTTGTTAGTGCGTGCGTCAACACCACACTCACTCTTTTAATAACACATGTGGCAACATTCGATGTTAGAGGTTTTTTTATTAATTATTTTATATGTATTTACTTTTTGAAGATATTATTATAATTTATTTATAAATATTTTTTATATTTTATATAGATGTGGTTTATTTTTAAAAATAAAAAATTACTTATTCTTTGATGATATTTCTAATATGTGTAGTTTTGCATGACATTTTTTTCCTTTTGTTTTATTCAATCAATTTAATTTATGTGTTTATTTTTATTATTGTCTAATTGAATATAAATTTGATTTTAATAAAAAAATCAATAAACATAATCAAATAAATATCTTATATTGTGAAATCAAATATCTTGATCTATATTTGTCTATTAATTTTTTTAATTTTATTTTTAGTTATCATTAATAATTTTATTTATTTATTTGTACAAATGATTCTTGATTTATTTAATAAAATATTTGCATGAGATTTTTAATTTATACTTATCATTTTTTATATAAATAACACATTGATAAAACTTGTATATTTAATTTTTTTTATTGAAAAAAATATACAACCCACAACATAATAATACGAGTTAAATAACCAGTGATTAAACTATTTAGAGTGCTAATAACTATTTTGATTTAACTTGTTTATGAGTGTGGCTGTGATTACTTTTCAAAGTATTTTTTATGCTGAAATACATTAAAATAATTTTTTTTATTTTAAAAAAATTATTTTTAAAATCAGCATATCAAAACGATCTAAAATATATAAAAATATTAATTTTTAACAAAAAAATTAAATTCCTTATAAACATGAGTTGAATCGGTTTCCAAACTCTCAAGTTAGGTTTAGCAAAATATTCATTTGCCCAAGAGAGCACTGCACACTAAAATATCATTTTAGTGATCCTTAATTTAAACCGATAATAATCGAGGAGAAAATAAATAAATAAGAGTTGAACCACTTTTTCCCTTTTCTTTTTCACTGTGTTTTAGTTTAATAGACCAAATCTATATAAATAAACTAGGTGAAAAAAATTCATTCTATTTCAAAATTTATAAATTAAACCAAAATAAATGAATTCTAAAACATCTATTTCTCATCTACAATTTTCTTGAAAACAAGCAGCACAAACATAAAATTATAATAGAAAAGCGGCATGGGTATCGACATCAACCTTGGCACTGGTTAAATGACATCGTTTTCATAAGAATTGAGGTTCAACTGAGATGGTGGTAGGATAGTTTTTAATTCCAACAATTATAAAAAAAATTTATAGTTTATTTTAAACTTGTATAAATTAAATTTTTTTATTATATATTTTATATATTCGATGAAATTTTATATCCTTGACAATATATTTTATTTGATTTTTTTATTTGGTCAAGTATGTAAAATATAATTTATATCAAACTTTTAGATGATTTTTACAATTTTATATCCTATCTCGAGAAAGTTTGATGATTAGCTATGCAAAAAAAAAAAAAAGGGGGCTTGCATTTTTTTATTTTTTTTATGGTTATAAAAAGTATTCTTTTAAAGAGGTGGTTTTAAAGTCGTAAAATAAGGATCGACGAAGAGCATAACATAGGTATCATTAATTATAAAGCCCCGTACTTTTTCTTTTTTATCTTATATTAGAATTGTGATTAAAAAATTTTAAATTTAAGATAAATTAATTTTAAATTATATAATATAAATATAATGTCAAACAAATATAATTTTAAAAATTAAAATATTTCTAAACAGTAAAGATTAAATAAATTTTTAATTTAAAGTAATTCAACTTAAACAAAATATCGAAATATTATAAAAGTAAAATGTTTTAACACAAATATTTTAAATATAAAGTTAAGTCAATGTTAGGGGTGATCGAAAAAATCAAAAAACCGATTTAACCGAGAAAACCGAAAAAAATTAACCATAAAAACTGAACCGTGAAAAAATCGATTAAACCGATCAGAATATTTAAAACAATATCCGGTTCGGTTCATGAAAGCTGAACTGTGAAAAAATTGATTAAACCGATTAGAATATTTAAAACAATATCCGGTTCGGTTCGGATTCCAGTTTTGTAATGCTTAAACCAGACAACCCGAACCGAATTGGTTCGGTTTAGAAATTAAAAAATGTTTTCTAACCATTAACCCTAGCAAACTAATTTCATTCAAGCTTTATAGTTTATAGCCGTCCTCTCCTTCTAAAATAAATATAAATAACATAATTTTTTATAACTCTAAATTTCAACATTCCTAGTTGCCCCTCTCCATGTTCTCTGTCTTTCACTCTCAAATCTATCTTCTTCTTTTTAGATAACAAAAATCTTTTTTTCAAAAATTTATTATTACGTGCAATTTATAATTAGCAATCTTTCTAACTTCAAATCAATTAGCAATGAATCCTGACTAGTAGATTCCATGAAAGAATTTAAATGATTGAACCTAGATTTCATTTATAAATTGGAGGCAATCATATAATAAAAAAAACAATTTATAATTAACAATCTTTCTAACTTCAAAGCAATTAGTAATGAATCTTGACTATTAGATTCCATAAAAAAATTTAAATGATTGGACCTAGATTTTATTTATAAATTAGAGGCAATCATATGCAATTAGTAATGAATCCTGACTATTAGATTCCATAAAAGAATTTAAATGATTGAACCTAAATTTTATTTATAAATTAGAGGCAATCATATAATAAAAAAAGTCTACTACTAGTTTATTTGAATCAATACCAATATAGTTACCATCAAACATCCCCTTATCCCTTTTGCTTACCATAAAAAGGTTTTCTTGGGATTTTAGAGAAAAATTTTTCTTATCTCAACAATATCAATGCTATTGATGCTTTTCTTGTCTTTTATCTCTCAAAATATGTATTCTTCTCTTTCATGCTTTTTGATAATTTTACATTTCAATAACTTTTGATTTTCTCTCTCTATTTTTTTTCTAGTCAAATCCTTTTGTATTGTGTATTTTTTTTTGCTAGGTTTAACTTTTGGACAAGGAGAACAAAATGAAAATTGGAGTTAATTTTTTAGAAAATAAAAGCAAATATAAAAATTTCAGTTTGAACTAGTTTGGAAGGGGAAAAAACCAAACCAAACTAAAATTAATTAGTTTAAATTGATTTTCAGTTCGATTTGGTTCAAAAATTTTAAAAAATAAATTTAGTGTGGTTGTTTATTTTAGTTTAAAACTGGATCGGACTTAAAATGCTCAACTCTAATTAATGTTATGAAGGTTAATCAGATTTAAAACATCTCTTATTTTACTTAAATTTCTACAAAGTATAAATATAAAAAAATAAAATAAATATAGATCATATATCTTAGTGATAAATCTAATTTTAAAAAATTAATATCATTGTTATTGAAAATAATAATAAAAAAGAGCTTTTTATTCTTAAATAGTTTAATTAATTAAATTAAATGAAGTTTAATTTAATTTAATGATATTTTAAGATAAGAATAAAATATATAAAATGAAACTAGAATATTCTAGCTGAAATTCAACTAAATTTTTTGAAATAGATTGAAATTTAAAATAAAATAAAAATTATTTAATTTTTTAAATTGATATAAAATGTTTGAAATTAACAACAACATTATCCAATATCCACTGAAATGATTTTTGTTACGTGTGTGTGGGGACATTAATAAGTGTGTGGGGACATTAATAATTAAAAAGGATAGTTTTTGATAATGGTGTGAGTAAAAACATATTTTAAGTATGTTTGTTAATGAAAAGGGATTTTTAATAAATTATTTTTTAGTAAAAAAATTTAGTCTATATTTAAAAAATATTTTATTTTTATTTTAGATGTAAAATGTTTTTTAAAAATTATATTTTTTTATTAATCGTAACAAATTTAGTTTTTTTTAATATATATATATATATATAATTTTATTTTTTATATGATTTATTGACTAAGGAATTTTAGATTTACAATTATGTTGGAAAACTCAACAAATTGAATGTCTACGTCTAAGAAAAAAATAATCAACCAGCCTACTTATTAGTATTTTTTTTTTAATGTTGATCAAATTTAACCATGTTCATTATGTTTAAATATTATATGATAGATGAGTTTACGAACTTAATCTCGTCGAATTCACAAGAAGATGAGATTATAACCCTATATGATTGATTTACGAGCTTTTTAATTAATGGATAAGGTAGAATGAATATAAAACAATTATTCCCGTCCAAGTTACTCGCACAAAAATTTGTCTAAATCTTTCCAAAATCAAAGAAACAAGCAAATGGGTACTTTCCCTGCTCTAACAAGATCACTGGGTCATTACTGTATTAAAAAGTCGAGATCCTTTAACTTTCCGAATCCTCACGTTTACAGCAACGGTCATCAGTACCAAACCCATAGAACCCTCCTCATCTTGGACTCCCTGTCCTCTGAATCAGTCAGGCTTCGAAGATTGTCAGATTCGGATTCTGGTAAAATCCCACCTTAAACTCTCTGCGTTAGTGTTTGGTGCTGTACTCTTTTTTGTTTCTGACAAGTTTTTAGATTGTTAAAAAAGTGAACACTTTTGTTGTTAAAACAGGGATTGTCGAGGTTAATTTGGATAGGCCTGCAGCGAAAAATTCAATTGGCAAGGAAATGTTAAGGGGGTTACGTAATGCTTTTGAAACAATTGAAAGCGATATCTCTGCGCAGGTTGTTTTGATTTGCAGTTCGGTTCCGAAGGTTTTCTGTGCTGGTGCTGATTTGAAGGTAATGCATTCTCTCTTCGGTCTTTGATTTTTCTCTTTTTCTCAGTAGTTGGGGATTTTATTTGTTAAATACTTTGCTATGTCGCAAAAGGGCTCATCACAATATCCCAAAAGAAAGAGACTTAATGAAAAGCAACTTGCTTTGAACCGCAGAATAGACCATTAGAAAGTAGAGGAGACTTCATCTCTTTGAGTTTCTAAGTTCTAATCTTAATGTCTAGTTGGGTTGTTAGATTCCCTGTTTTCTCTTTACATGTTACTTTATTGATGTCAAATAATCATTAATCACCAATATCTTTCTTTGAATCTCTTCCTACACTTTTTTGGTTTAACACAATTATGGCAGTGATACCCTAACTAAGTTGCTACCTTGGCAAAGTTTTACTTGCATCTTTATTGGTATTTCTGCATTTTATACCTATACTTATATAGGTCCACCAGGAGATGGTGTTCAATCTATTGTTTTTCTATAAAAAAATTCTATACTTGGGGATATTGGGGCTAGAAGGTTGAAAATAAGGATGGGTGACTTGAATACTCAACCATGATGTTATATATATATATAAAAAATCAGTTGAAGTCGTGTTCATTACAAGTGAGGATAAGAACTTGATCTCCTTTATGAGCTTTCATATTTATAGACTTTAACTTTGAGGCACTCTAAACTCACCTGTGGGCTGTGGCTATATTCTTCGTGTTCAGAAGCACATTCAGGTTTTTGTGATTTTTTTTTTGTTCTTATTTTCCCTTTCTGCTAGGTATTTATTTTTCTCTTGTAAGGATGACAGTATTGATAATATTTCCTCTTGGGGACTGCAAGTCTGCACTTATATTTGGTGGTGAACGATACTTGACAGATCTGTCTTTGATTGGATTGGCAGGAGCGCAAGACAATGACTCCATCTGAAGTTCAAGATTTTGTGAACTCATTGCGATCTACATTCTCACTCATAGAGGTGGGTCCTTATGATGGTCCATATCTTTTCTAGAAGTTATGTTTTTTTGTTACTTGAACATTGTAGATACGGTGATGTGTGAATATGTTTGTGAGAGTGGTCTAAAGGGGTGGGTTCCATATCCTTAGATGAATTGTGTACATGTCATTCAAATTCTAGTTCTTTGGTTTTGCATGAATTCTAGTATCTCTTCTTTATAATTCTATCTCTGACCTTTTGTTTTAAGTTTTGAATTTTGCACGTAGCCAACTCCTTGAAAACTTGTTTCCTGAACTATAGCCCAAAGGCAATTCTGAGATCTATGTATTTATTATAAGATGTATTTATGTCAGAGCATTTGTCCCAATTTCTATCTCCTCCTTAACAACATAATGAGCAGCATGTTTCTGTCAATGCAGGCACTCTGTGTTCCTACTGTTGCTGTTATTGAAGGAGCAGCATTAGGTGGTGGACTTGAAATGGCTTTATCTTGTGATCTTCGCATATGTGGTAGTTGC
The DNA here is from genome assembly GCF_000495115.2 of Populus euphratica. Taxonomy (NCBI): domain Eukaryota; kingdom Viridiplantae; phylum Streptophyta; class Magnoliopsida; order Malpighiales; family Salicaceae; genus Populus; species Populus euphratica. Next base: position 389,836 of record NW_011500021.1, read on the forward strand.
AGATTTATTCATACATTTGCTTCTGTAAAATATTTTCTTATGTATTATTGTATCTTGATACTCAAAATGTGATTCTTACCCCATATCAATGATTCAGGAGAAGATGCAGTATTGGGTTTGCCAGAAACAGGACTTGCCATAATTCCTGGGTATTTGCTAAATTTGGCTTGTCATTGGTATTTAATTACTGGGAATTGCAAGTTCTTTGCATTTTTTATTTGACTGCTCTTGTTTTCTTTATAGATAAACATGGATGTATTGTACTGTCTCCTCAACTTATTGTTACAGACTAGTATTCTACAATGTAATTTTTCTTATCTATCATTGATGATGAATTGTACATGGAATGGACTTCTGATATGTAACAATTTTTAACAGACATCATTGTGCTTGAAACCTTCTTAAGTTTCATTGGAAATTGGCCATTTAGTGATAGATCATCCTCTTATGGAATCTTTGGTCCTAACAGTGCAGGTGGGACACAAAGACTTCCTAGGTTGATTGGAAAATCACTAGCAAAGGAACTTATATTTACTGGCCGCAAGATTGATGGCAGAGAGGCCATGTCAATGGGTATGTTTAGCTGGTAGCTGCTTTGAATCTTCTTCTTTTTTCTCTTTGATTCATATTTAGCAATGAAGGTGTGCTATGTTGCAGGGCTTGTCAATTACTCTGTCCCTGTTGGTGAAGCTCATTCAAAAGCACTTGAAATTGCTCGGGAGATTATTCAGAAGGTACAGAATGTAAACCTTAAGGATTTTCTCACAGAAAATTATTTAGCACAGAATAACAGTGCAACTCTGCACTCTGCGGAAACTTTGTCATTGAACATGGAAGACTAAGCATCTCTGCTAGAACTTAGAATACTCAAAACTTGTTAGTTTTAAATGTTAATTCAAGATAGGAAATTCTGGGAGGTCTAAAACCTTGTGTATTTAATGTCATGCGTATGCAAAAACTGGGGTCTTGAATCCCAACATTAACTTTCAAACCCATTTTTGGTGGGATTGTGGAAAACTATTGTAAAGCTTTATCTTTGGCGTTGTTGGAACTGCATTGACGATCCTTTATTTTGTGGACTGAATTTGTTCAAAGAGCTCCTGTTGTTAGCTTTGGAGGCTGAATGACTTGATGGTGACCATATGCACAGCATTTCAAGGGTATTGTGTAAACCTGAAGTCATTTTGATGCAGAACAAAGAGCACCAATAACCTGAAGTCATTTTGATGTAGAACAAAGAGCACCAATTTATTACTATCAGTTTGTTGGAAGTTCACTTTGACATGTGTGTACTCTTTTCAGGGTCCAATAGCAATTAGGATGGCAAAAAAGGCCATCAATGAGGGACTTGAGATAGATTTACCATCAGCTTTGGAATTGGAAGAAGAGTGCTATGAGCAGCTCTTGAACACAAAAGATCGCTTGGAAGGCTTGGCAGCATTTGCTGAAAAGCGGAAACCAAGGTACAGAGGGGAATAAAAAGAGAAAAAATGTTCCTGGACAAGTTTCTTAGGATTAAATGCCATTCTTCATACAATTTGTGCCCATGAGCAAATGTGCATGCCAGACAGTATTAAATTTGTATAAATTATTAATAAAGAAAATAGCAAGCATTCATCTTGTCTGTCATAATCAATTTGGTGATGTTTAGAATGTATTGTTGGTTGTTTATTTGTTTAGAAGCTACCTAGTTTCATTAGTGAGTTAATGATATGGAAATCGGCGCAAAACATCTTTTGAAGTGGAGCATTTATTTACAGATGGTAATCTCCTAACATACAGATAATGTCATATAAAATATATTATTGATAGAATTGATAAATCGATGGTTGAGTGAAGACCTTTTCCATATTGCTAGCGAGGGCTTCTAGTGAATATTCATGTATGAGTGGTCCCTTAATGAAGGGGGAAAGTGACATCTCTATAATTTAAAACTGCTGTCGTTTTAGGTTTAAAATACAGAAAAGTAGGAACATATGGGAGTTTTGCAATGCCTTGGAAGTCATTATAAATTTGATAAGTTTTCGGGGTGAAATTAAGAATTTGAAAAACTAGCTTATAATGAAAGATTAAAAAGATTCGCAAAATCAAAACTTGCACTACTGTCAAAATGAGAAACCGGATGTAGAGAAGCTGTTACCCTCGACTTCTACTATAATTTCATTTGCTCATTTTGGTTAACAAGCCAGTTGACCAGGTGTATGGAGTGTTCTCCGCTTCCGATTTGAGATAAAGGTGTTTGACCACTGTTTTAGTCTTTTAGAACCAGCCGAGTTGTTAGAAAGTAGAAAAGTTTCGAGGTTTGGATTCGAGCTTCAATTAGGGAATGATGAGCTTGGGATATTTACGTATTTAATTTTAAACAACAAAACATGCTGGCAAAAAAAAAATTACATTTTTTTTTAATTATTGATTACAGTTTCTGTGTCAAAGAAATCTTTGACTGCACTGGAAAGTGAGTTTATTGACTACAGGATCTTTGTCAAAGAAATCTTTGACTGCACTGGAAAGTGAGTTTATCGACTACAGGATCTTTGACAACACTGAAAAGAAATGGTTGTTTTCTATAAGATGATTAGCCTTTTCAATTTGAAAGGAGGAGGATGAAATATTACAAACCATGATTTAACTTCAGTTGAATAGAAAGGCATTACAACTAACGACGTCAATTTATATATATAATGTAGCTCGTTTTGGTATCTTAAGCTAGCTCAAATCTTATGTGCCGCCAGTTTGTCGTGTCTTTGGTTTTCTCAAAATTGCAGGCTTTGCCAAATACCTGCTAGCTCTGGGCAAAGGTACTCTAAAGAAAACAACATTTTTTTTTCTGCTAAGGTACTTGTTTTAGTTGAATTACTCATTTTGAAATGTCTTTATAACTTAAGTGCATGCAATAATCATTTTCTCATATTTGTAGGATAATCAAATCATTCAGCAAGAAATGATATGTTCTTTGCTGAATTATCACAGAGAGCTCCAGTTTAATTTAGGCTACTTAAAAACTGTATTAGATGTGTTCTGGGCTGTGCAGATGAATATATGTTACTGGTGACTAAAATTAATTTCTCTTTGTACAGAAAAAATAAATCACTTTATTTTCTAGTTATTTTAGGTTATGTTTATGCATGGAACCAATCAACGTTATTTATTTTGTTAGATCATGATCAAATTTCATCAGCTTTTCAACTGCTCTGCTTAAGCAATGCTATGACTTTTTACATTATCTTCTTCTTTGATTAAAGTATGATATATGTGTGTGTGTGCGTGTAAAAATAAATAGATTTTGAACCTTCAGATTTCATAACTTTAGGATGTCTATGAACTTCTTGATCACTAAAAGAGAATCCTTGACATAGAAGCAGGCGAGACTCCATTCTTAATCCTTGCATACATCACTGTTCAGGTTTTGAGCAGCTGCTACAAGGTTCATAATCTTAAGCTTCACATCAAACTAGAAAATTGGCTTGATAATAACGTGTTTTCGAGTGAGGCAAATTTGAGACTGCTACCTTTCTTCTATGGCCTCTTTACAAGTCTGTTGCAAACATTACACATAGGCAGGCTTGTCCCTGTCAAAACAATTTCCAATTTTTGTCTAAGATTGTTAATAATTTCAGAGAAATCTATATTAGCAAAGGACACATCCACCTCATATATGGATTTAAGTTACAAAATTTAAGAAAAATTTTTACTCTTTACCACCAAGCTCCATTTAGGGATCTTTCCTGAGTTAAACCATTTGTATTAAGCTTTTTTCCGATCTAACCCCATATTTATTTTTATTTTCTTTGAAATTTGCTTCTTAGAAAGGTCTCCAAATTTTCTCTAGTACATAAACTTAAATATTAGATATACTGAACATGCAATATGAGCCTGCTGTAGTTTGAGTTTGCTTTTCAGGACTTGGAAAGAATTTGTACTGCTGTAATTTATGCAGATGAAATTTAGCTGTCAATATGGAATGCATCCTACCTATGATCACCATGACTTTGAAGTGCCGTAAATTAGATCAGTTTGATTAAGAAAATGACCAACACATTTATTATGATTCTCTTGGTTTGAAATTACATTACTTTTGGGAATGGAAATCTAATGTTTTTTTACGCTAATGTGAGCCATAAACCGAAATTAAGCTAGCAAATGACTTGTCTTTTTCCAGATACGGAAAGTAAATGGCTGGAAAAACTCCTCATTTAGCGTAAATATAAACTTTGATACGAGCATACAGAATCCTTGAAATTGAAACTCTGAATTTACTTTTTTGAACTTGCTATTCATTTAAGGTATCGTTGAATTTCAGAAGTAGTTATGCGAAATTGTCATACTGCTAGAATCAGTAGCAATTGCATCCTTCATCCAGCCAACAAGCACAATGTAAAGTTTACGTGGATGACATAATATGTTGCTGAAGAAGAAAAAAGAGATCAATTTACAGTACAATGCAATGCATTGTATTAGCAAATAATGGCTGTGAATTCTGTTGAAATGGTAGGTCCTTGAGACCTGAATCTTTTTTTTCCTTTCGTTCTCAGAATTTTAGCTGGTCATTCTCTAAAAGACAATTGCAACTGAAACTGTCATATTAGCCTTTTCAAATATCGTACATAGTTTACAAGGGCACTTTCCCGTGTTAAGCTTGAACTTTAGCCTAAGACTCAGGTGTACTGACCCTCTTGCAAATGTAGGTTTTTTTGCAGTCCAGTTTCAGTAATTTCTCAGTTTCACGAAAATCCCACCAAAATTTAATCTCATTTGATTACGTCAAGATAAAAATTTGAAACTGTTAACCATTACTTGGTGAACTAACTAGACCTATCGCCACAGCTTAGAATTACCATAACTGAGTCTTGTGTTTGCTCTACTAATTTAATGGCTATCCTACTGGCTAAGTCTTTCCCCGTTTAGAAATGGACAATAGCTTAATGTATTTTCAGTCTCTTTTTCAATAGTCCACTTTCCTCAAAGATTGAAGGGAAAATATTGATGGAGACTAAAGTCAATCTTAAAGGGAAAAAATATACAATATGGCTCAAATAGGAATAAAATTGACATTGGTCGAAGGCATTTCTAAAATAGACGAGGACTGGTATGCTACTTCTGTTGTTAATTAAAGAAAAAGGTTCATCATACTATTTGGCTTTATGTTAACTTTTAGGAAGCAATCATGACCAAATCTCCATCACTGAGTTTGTCCTATCACATGAATATTTACTTGCAATGATCTCTATCTGTTCTGGATCCTTGCATTGCAGGTTATTATCCTCTCTAAATCATTTATTATCCATCTTGTTTCGTTGTAAAAGCACATGACAGCCAGAAAAGTTCCCACACCGACCAAAAACCAGATTTTGGACAAAAAAATGGACGAATCTGAGAAATGTCAGCGACAAACAGTCTTTAGTTCCGGCAAAAGTTGTCCAATCTGGCTTGCCAACGTAGGCTCATTATTTTATTGTAACCATCAATAGGAAAACAGATTTTTCTTCTGATTCTCATTCATGTTTATGCAAGCAAGCTCATTGTTTTGCTGCTTGAATATCTGGATCGATATCCTTGTTCATCATGACTTTTCTTTGCCTTTTCTTGTTCTGGCAACAACTAAGCAAACACTGATTTTTAGCACCTTTAGATATACACGCAATTGTGCTGACATTTCTTAAGTAGAAATCTTTATTAAGGCTTCAGGTTCCATGGCTAGTCGATTTCGTTTTGTGAACAGGGGAGAAACCAGATAAGTCCTCGTTTTGTAGAGATTGATCATAAATTATTCTGAATGTATTTAGCTGGCTTTATGCTTTGCTTCTTTTACTGATTTTACAGAACTTGCAAGTTCCAGTGGTGAATGTACAGTAATCAAAAAAGGTAAAGAACTTCAACATTTGAGGAAAATATACTTTTTTAATAAAAATTGATGAAATTAGTACAACGAAAGTAATGGACCTTTCTCGCGTTTCAATGATTAAAACTAAGAACTTCTGCTTCAAGATTTCAGGTTCTAACTCTAAGAAAGGTGAAGATTTGACAATGAGTAATTGTCCATTTTGCCAACGGTTTTTAACAAATCAAACATGAACGGTGGCATTAAATTAATTACCAGAAAATTGCATAAATTACAAGCACGCGTGTTCTCTCTGTTAGTGTTGATTTCATTAAAAAGATTTGCATGTCCTCAATTTCTCTTTAGAAATCGGGAAAAGACTAAAACTATCCATTGTGTAACCCAAAGTTCATTGAACCTCCTGTTCAACCAGAAAAAGAAAAAGGACATAATTAATATAGGGCAAATTACATGGTATGTTCGATCCATTGGAACTTCTTATATAGTAAAAAAACAAAAACAAAAATGGGGATCCATAAATTATCCCAACTATTTCGTACAGATCAACAAAACTGAGAGCAAGAAAACGCTGAGATTTATCACGACCTTTTCTTTACAGTAACAGATATTTCTGCTTATGCCTTTTGTTTGACTTTCTTCATTAACTCGATGAATTCTCCAAAAACTGCAGCGAGAAAAATCTAGGTCAACATGCATGTGCAAGAAATCCAATATATAAACATAGAGGCGAAATCGATGATGAGGTTGAAGAAGCAATTATGCCTCATCATCAACAAGAAGAAAAATGACAAACACCACCCAGCTCCACTTGTGCGCAGAGAAGAAAGCTAAAACGAAGCAAGGAAAGGACTGTTTTGCATTGTGCTCTCCCTCTCCCTTACAGCTGTTGTATAATGGAACTACTTGACAATGACAATAGCTATTTGTGGATGTAATTCAAAGTGATTTTATGTTGTGCATAGAAGTGCAGAAAATGGAAAAAAAGAAGAAAAGAGGAACAAGTAAAGATAAGAAAGGACTTTGATTACCAGAATCTGAATCATGAGGTCCTGGTGATGCCTCTGGGTGATATTGAAGAGACATGACATTTAGCACCGGAAAAGCAAGACCAGCACAGCTTCCATCGTTAAGATTAATGTGTGTCACTTCCACACCTTCGGGAAGTGATGCAGGGTCAACTGCATAGTTGTGATTCTGCCACATCAACCACTGCACGTTAGAAAGTGACTAGAATAGAACAAAAGGAGAGCATTTCCTGCATGAAATCAACTATGCACATACAATCCTAACTACTATATTCTAATTCAATCATTGTAACACATGACCACCCCCTTTTTGACTTTGATGTTTTCATGAATTCACTTATTCAAATATTGAAAATTCATTTAAACAGGTTACTATTGAAAAACTCACCTGGGCACTGATCTCTACACGGTTTGCAACAAGGTTATGAACAGGATGATTTCCTCCATGGTGGCCAAACTTCATCTTAAAGGTTTTACCACCTAATGCCTGGCCAAGCAATTGATGGCCCATACAAATTCCAAAAACAGGTACCTTTCCCAACAATTCTTTGACTGTTTTAACAGCGTAAGGAACTGCGGAAGGGTCTCCAGGACCATTGCTGAAAAGAACTCCATCTGGTTTCATCTTTAGAGTTTCTGATGCTGGCCAACTTGAAGGGACCACAGTGATTTTACATCCATAAGATGATAAGCGTCTAAGTATATTATGCTTGATCCCAAAATCATATGCAATGACCTTCAATCCAAGAATAAGCATGAAAAAGAGTATGAGCAAATTGTAAGCAAAGATATTCAACTGAAATCAAACTAAGGCAAGTCATACTAACACGGTAAATCTCTCCTCTTCCCTCGCAGTTAAAGTCCCACTCTGGATCTGTTTTGTCAACCCATTCATAAGGGGCAGTGCAAGTGACACCACTTATCAAATCAATTCCTGAAAATTGAATCAGCAAAGTGAGAACTGCCAATGTTCTGTAATGCTCACAGCCATATCCATCAAGTAAACTGAATCCTTTACCTACAATGTCCCATGAGCGAGACATTTCCAAAAGTTCCTCATCTGTCTTTGATTCTTCAGTGGTTAGAACACCAACAAGGCTTCCATCTTGCCTCAATCTGCAGGTTATTGCACGGGTGTCAACATCATCTGTCGTGTATTGAAACAGCATCAAATGCAGAGGTTAAAATCTATTCACAAACAAAGCAGGACACTAAATAACAAACAGAGCCTCAACAAACTGAAATTTAACTTACATATTCCCATGATGTTCCTTTCTAGCAAGTAATCACCAAGGGCTTTGGTGCACCTCCAATTTGATGTGCTGATTAGACAGTTTACAAACATAATAAGCAGAAGCTGATTAGATATGTCAAGTGAAGAAGAAGCAGATTAGAAAGCAGCAAATGAAGAAACAGCACCTGATACTTAAGCTTCTGATCACAAGACCAGCAAGGAAACACTGCCTTGATTCCTCATCATCTGGCATGCAAGGCATCGGAGTCAGATTGCAGCAAAAAGATGATATACTATGTGAAGAATTGAGGGCTGGTTAACCTACCAAAATTTACCCCAGTGTTCCCAATATGTGGGTTCGTCATAAGAACAAACTGCCCCGCATAACTAGGATCCGTAAGGATTTCTTGATACCTATAATGTGAATAAATATGAGACATGTTTCACTTCAATAATGGATAATACAATTTTGTTTTACAATTGAAACAGACAGTGCACTTCACATAGGCTTGGGAAGCCACCATGGTAATGCTGCATCAATTTTAGGAAAAAAACTTTTAATTGACACACAACAGTGTACTGTTTACAAAACTATTTAAGACTTAAACTAGTCAGCCTTTTCCATTTGAATGGCCTTCAAATTGGCATCATATATACCTTTGCTTAATGTCTCTGCATCAATTGTAAAATGCCTTTGTCTGTCCCTTAATGTGCCTCAGACATTGATTTGTATGGGCTTTCTATCTAAACCATATATCAGAATAGCATTCCTAGGGTGAGAAGACATGACTGTTATCTTGCTTCGTTCTACCACTTCAAAAAGTGGATATCCAAGCTCAGCTCGATATTAAGGTGAACATGTCAATTCTAATCTAACTATCCAAATCTGGAGTGGTCCCACTTTTAAATGTTCTGAACCTAATAATTTGAAATGAGGGAAACTCTCAGTTGTAAAAAAAACTGGATTACATCAATGTTATTTCTACTGACTCAATTAAGTAAACTACTCCACATGATAAATGTACTTAATACCATAAAAAAGGCCAAACAAAGAAAATTAAAATTCATTTCTTTATAAAGAACATGAAGAAATCTTACCCTGTCAAAGAAGTATTGAAGACAACTTCACCAACTTGAGTTCCTCTCGCACCAAATGACTTTGCCCTCCAAACTGAACCATCTTCAAGTACTAATCTAGCATCTGAAGTTTTCCAAGGCCTTTCCAACACTCCTTAAAAACCAAAAAAGACCTCAAAGTTTTCACATTTTCATGCACATAATCCCTACGTTACTCTCGATTAAAACAACAAATCAACAATATAGAATAATCCCAGAAAAAATGATATTAAAAAGGTAAAGGGTAAGTAAGAAAGGAGAGAGGTTGACCAGTGGCAGCACCATCCACGGAAGAAAGAGAAGCTTTGCATTTAACACTAAAAACCCTCAAAGATTTCACCTTCGGTTTTAGTTTTGGTTTTAAGAAGTTTTGTGTTGTTAGGGCAATAGGGTTTTTTATTGCAAGCTCCATCCTCTCTCTCTCACTCACTCACTTTCAGTGTCTGTGATTCGTTTGGTTTTTGCTTTCTGCGCGTGCGGGAGTGCTGTGCGTCTCTGGTTTTCTTTAGTAACAAAGAGACAGGTATAAAACCCTTCTTCTTTAGGCTGGCTAATAAAGATGCTTGATAGGTGTAAAGAGTTGTAGGCTTAGAGCCCATTTTAAAACCAAAGTGGCTTCAGCTTGTGAGTCTCTTATAAAATGGGTGGAGGTAGTTTGAATTGGGGCCGACCGTAATGCATAATGGGCCTGTAGAGTATACTTTTACAGTCACTTTTCAAGCCCATTATTCATTACGGTCGGACCCAATTCAAACTACCTCCAGCCCATTTTATAAGAGACTCACAAGCTGAAGCCACTTTGGTTTTTTTTTTATATATATAGGGTCAGATTTAGATTGATAATTATATTTTATCTGATTTTTTATATTTTATAATTTATAAAACTGAGCTATTTGATTTATTTTTCTTTGTGCAGACTAAATATATTAGATTAGACTAATTTTTTCAAACATTACAAATATTCACTAATTCAGTTTATATTTTTATTTTTTTATAGATTTGCACTTAAAGATGGATTTACAACATGGAAAGTAAATGTGATGGCACATCCTATAATAAATCTAATTTCCATACTTTCTACCATCATTAAATTTTAGTAGCCTTCCCCTTCCCTCCATCAAATAAACAAGACCTTATGTAATTACATCAAAGAAATCCAACAAAAAAGAAAATCCACTAATAAAAACTTTGAATCCAAAACATATCTAAATAAAAAAATATTTAATTTATAAATTATCACATATAAAAATAAAATAATTATAGGGTATACGGGTTAATCAGATTTTAAAAATCTTAACTCATATGACCCCATAATATCTAGATTTGTTTTTATTCAATATCATTTATAATAGTCATATTATCTTATTTTAATCTATTGAATTTAATATATAATACAGATATTATATTTGGACCTTTTTTTAACAACCCGCTGAAATCTCTAATTTAAGGGAAAGGGTCTCAAAATTATTTCAGAAATTTCCTAGTTGTATATTTATCATTGGTGTTTTCAACAAATCGAAGCATTGGAGAAGGAAGACATGTTCAGTCACGTCGCCTTCCTTCTTGAAGGGGAGGCCATTCTATGATGACAGTGGATTGAGAAGATATACAAAAAAAAAGAAGGATTTTGAAAAAAAAGAAAAGAAAAGAAGAAGGATTTTGAAAAAAAAAGAAAAGAAAAAAGAGTTACTGGCTAGGTTTGTCACATTAAATATTGGATCATGACGAGGAGTTGTCTCGCATCTAATAAACCAATGACCTACACACCTACCCGAAGGAGTTTGAGAATCTAATTTAGTGCATGAGTGGTCCAGAAAGGCCCTTGCTCAACATTTTAGTTTCGGCTGACGGATCTTTCTTGGATAAACTTTTCAAATCCACTGCAAGCATTTTACATTCTTTTCCTTTTGTCTTTAGCTATTCTGCGGCTACCTGTTGCTGCTGCTGCTACTTAGCCACCCTTTCTCTGCCCCCACAATTCATGTCAACAGTGAATTTAAATGGTTATATGTGTGTCCTCTTACGATCATATCTTTTTCTTCCCTTTTATATTTTCTTCATCTTTTTTGTTTAGCGAGCAAGATTTCTTGAGAGTGACAGTGAAATGGAAGATGCCCATGAGGCCATGCTGTAGCTGCCCCACATATGGTGATACAGAGGTAAGTGTTTTAGTAATTACAGTTTCAGTTACTAGTGATGGAATGGTATATTCAATATGGTGATATAACGTGGGTAATATAAACACAAGGAAGCTAGAACAACAGGACTTCTTACTTTTCAATGCATATGTGGTTAAGAAATACGCATGGCTTTCAGTGTTCATGCTCTTTACTGGATAACATAATGATTTCTATATTCCAGAGAGCTAAGAACCTTAAGCGTGGGAGATAAACAAATGAGTTGTAGCCTTGGAGGTTGGACGAGAAGAGTTTGCCTCGAGCTAGCATAACTGGGTCAAGTAATTACGTTAGAGACATATCATAACTACTCGATATTCATTGACCCGTAGCAAAATTCAGAAAACGGGTTCTATGGAGAAATCTTCGTGGTCTTTAACCACCTTAATTTAGAGAATAGACTGAGTTGGAGAATTAAGAAATGTTGAGGATCGAGGAGTTTGAGGTTGGAAACATGGTCTGATGAACAGACTTTGCGAGAAATGTAAGCTGAAAGCATGGGTTTCACTTGGAACAAAAGCCAAGCTTGGCTTTTCATATGTGAAGTTGTAGGTATACATTGTTTCTTCATGTTTGATGTGGAAGTAATGTGCTGCTATGGTTGTAAAGGCTCTACACTGAAAACTGACTGAAATAAATAAACTTCTTTGAAAAGTAGCCATACGTTTGATTCATCTTCATTTTGCTTGGTTCATGCCATTCCTTTTGATTTCTTGTTAATTGTTGTTTGTGCAGGCTTCAGACGATGTGGACGGTCATTTTATATGCTTCACATGTGTTGATGGTAAACACTTAAATAATCAGCTTCCCTTTTGCTACGCTTGTTTAAGGAATGAAAAAGCAATAATGTGGTATTGTTTTTAGTTGGTGAGCCTGTGAATGGTTTTGGTTTCGACTGTTCATGATCCTAATTCATAGTTATCTTATACATAGGAGAACTTTTTTAGCTTCATGGGAGAAAATCCGGGCCAATATCGCATCGTGCATCCTCACAAGGCAGCTTGATACAGGTATACAGTGGAATCCTTTAATTTTTGTCCTTGTAAACTTTTATTTTATGTGTTCTAAGACGGGAACAACATGGATGAATGTTTTATGCCAATAGCAATACAATATTTAATAGTTTTATTGATAATGTTTTTTAGTATAAAATACATATTCTGTTAGTAATTAATTTATTAATAAAATTATTAATAAAAATACTTTGTCAATGAATTTTTCATTGATAATTTCTTGTTCATCAGTAAATCTGTTGATAATAAACAAAATATTATTATCGATGAATTTGCTAACATAATAGACATTTAAAAAAAATTTATTGGTTTCATTTCGTCGATATATCCCTTAAAAAATAACATTGGTAATTCCATCGGTAATTATTTAAAAATATTTTAAAAAATATATTTTATAAAATTATAAAATAATTAAATTCATATAAATCAATACTCTATAATATATACTCAAAATGCTTGGAAAAAAAAATCAACTCTAACAAATTTGCAACAAATAAATAAAACAAAAAAATAAATTCAACTAAAAAAATTCATATGAAAAAAATAAAGCTGCAATTGCTAAAAAATTTAAAATCTTATAAATAAATCAACTAAAAATTGATCTCATATGAAAAAAATTCTCACAACAACATTTATACAATTATTAAGAATAAAAAAATTAAAAATGAAATAAAAAAAAATATAGTAAAAACAATCATGAAAAAAGAAGAAGAAAATCTTACTTTAATGTAGTTGCAAGTGAAGCTAATGAGAAAGAGAAAAAATTTCATAAAGCATATTAATTAAAAGAACTAAGAGGATAAAAGAAAGAAAGAAAAAAGACATACTCGAGCATGGAAAAGAAGAGAAAGAGAAGAGAAAGAAATAGATATTGATGTTTTTTACATATTGTGATAAAGAAGAAGAAGAAGAAATGAGTCTATCTCTTATGAAATAAAGAGATTCAGGCTTTTTATTAAAGCGCGTTAGCGACGGTTTTACCGATGGATAATTAAATATTAATATTTTTAATTAATCCATCGGTCATTCCATCTGTAATATTTAATTTAAATTTTTAATTTCATAAAAAAATTCAGAAACCGTCAATCATCACCAATGATTTTTAATATGTCGGTGATTCCGTCCGTAATATTTAAATGAAAATTTTTAATTGACTAAATTTTTTTAAAAAACCGCCAATGACTTTTCAATCCGTTGGTGATTTTGTCCGCAAAACAAAGAACAATTATTAACAGTGCAATTGAAAAATGAATAGTTTTGGAGCTTTCTAGAAAATACAGTTGAAAATTTTTGTCAATAATTCCTTTTGTAATTGACATGAAGAACAGTATTCACAGTTTATCGATGATTTTACCAATGGAATAAATTCGATAGTTTTACCAATGGAATAAATTCCATTGGTAATTTCATTGGTAAAAATGGCATGTTATCATTTTTTGTTTTTTGCTTTCTTTGAATTTTTTTCCCATTATAATTCTCTTGGTATCTACTAAGGGAATATTTCTGTCGGTAAAAGCCCTCGAAAATTTACCAACAAAAATATTCTCTCATTATTTTTATTTGTATTTATTGATTTTTTAGCCGTCTAGAAGTATTGAAATAATTAACATCAAACACAAATGAAGATTTTAAACAATTAGAGAGTTATTGTTTTAATTACTACGTAGAAGTTGAATTGTGGCTTATAAAGTTTTATGGTGTAAAATGTTTTGTTTCGGACCTCATGAAAGCTAAGAGAAGAGGAGCAGCGATCATCCTCATCATTTCACAATCATGCTAATGATGACATACAACCTCCTCTTCAACAGACAAGTTGTGGTAGCGATGTGAACCCGGTAACAATAAAGGCTGACTCCTAGCAACCATTGTTTACAGTTGTGAAGATCATCTCCCTTCGTGCTTTTCTTTCTAATGACGTACAACCTCCTCTTCAGCAGACAAGTTGTGGTAGCGGTGTGAACCCGATAACAATAGAGGCTGACTCCTACAACCATTCTTTACAGTTGTAAAGATCATCTCCCTTCGTGCTTTTCTTTCTTATGTTAGCTATTCCAACAAGTCCTTTTGCTAGTAAGCCTCTATTCACAGTCTTAAGACGTGTTGGCCTTAGAGGAAGTCCAAGACTGTGGTGACAGAATCCTCTCCCTCTTATTCTTTTTTGTTTAATTCAATTCATTTGCACCTTCAAAGAGCTATTTATCCAATTTTAGGCACTGTAAGAAGTTAGAATTGATTATCTGATTCAATCAAATATCCCAACTTAAACTCTAGGCTAGGCTTCCAAAAATTTTCTAAGCTAAAAACAAGACTTTCCCTCTAAATATAGAAGTTCAATGAACCATCCAATCAGCTCTAGGTTGTCGGTTTGTGTTCAGCTTTGTGATCAGCCATGACTATGTTTTACACTTTTAATCTTGTACTTTGGTGTTTGTTATAGTTTGTGACTCCTACCTTGATGTCATTGTTTCACTTTGTTCTCTCGATATATTCCACTCCAACATTTGTTTGGTGTGAGTCTCGTAAGTAGTCATACCTAATATATTTAGGCCAAACTATATACTCAACCCAAGTTGACGCGGGTTTAAAAAGTTGTCAAACTAAAATCCCATCGAAATGGACTGTATTACACGTAAAAAGACTTCTACCATAAATTATATACTTATTAGGCTGTAAAGAGGAAAATATTGACATGAACAATTGATTAACCATTATTCAAATACCAAATAATCTCATTCTTAAACATATTGAATTTTAGGACATAATCAATTGGTGTCATATGTGGGAAACTAATAATAAAGTCATTGATTATTCTTTCAAAATTGGTTTATTAACATCTATAATCACCATTAAAGATAGATGATCAAGACACTTCTAAAATAGAATGTGTCACGAACCTCCCTATAGTTGTTAGCACATTTGCTCTATTAGAGCTTCAATAACTCTTCAATAAGAAGTAGGAAAGGCTAAAGAGTAATATGATCATTCTAAATTAGATTATGATTTTTTCTACTTGCCCATAGACTCAGTGAGACAAGTAAATTTGAGCAATGTATTTTCCAACTTCACAAATGTATATAATTGTAGCCTTGAGATTTTGAAAAGCTTTTAATAAGTACAAGTGGAATGTGTTTAAATTTTTTAAGTGCATATCTAGGCTATTTAAAGGGAGTGCTTATCTAGGCTATTTAAAGGGATCCCTCTTATATTTTTCTAAGTATAGGGTGTTAGACCTATATAGGCTAGGATACATACTACTTAAAGAAATATTAAATCTACTAAAAGACCTTACATTCATACTTAGAAAATATAATTTCATATATAAAAATAAATAGTTAAAGGTCTTAGGGCCAACTCTAAAGCTTGAAAGCTAAAATATTCATTACGTGATTAAACACCCTACAATACTAGCTAAGATAGATAATGTCTACCCAAAATATATAAATAAATAAAGTTTTTACATATTCATACCTAACTCTTGGGCAAAATAGACTTCATCCTTGGCTGCAATGACCTTGATAGGAAAGATATCCTTAAAATTAAGAATTTTACCAATAGAAAAGGACTCATTGAAATATCCTTAAAATCAAGAATTTAACCAATAGAAAAGGACTCATTGAAGTCCACTTACATTCCCCTAAAGAGATTAAAGAAATATAAGTTAAGCATAAATAAGAAGATTGTGTCCCCTGTGGTCTTTGTTAAAAAGGCAAACTCTTCATACTTGGTGTAGAATTCTTGGAATGAATTCTTTAATGTTTCCATCCATAAACTAGAATTATGAGCCTCTTCCGTAGTAGCCTTTCACTCCTTCCTTATAGCCTCCCTGACTCCCTGAGCTCAGCTACCTCTTTTTTTTAAAAAAATTATTCAATTATATATCTCCCCAAGCTTTTTCTTAATCGAGCTTGGGGTATACGTTTATCCTTTCAACTCCCTCTATAGTTGAATATAGGTAGCTTTGATAATTTTCAACTCTACATCTTAAGCAATTTTTTTTTCATTTAATCTTCGCACCTCTTTCCTATCAACGTGATATTACTTCATTGCCTCTTTATGAACTTTCTCTCCTCAACCTATCAACTTCTTGAATAAGCACACATCATAAAAGTCCAAACAAAAAACAAAATAAATTCAAACTTTTATTAAATAAAACTAGTTAGTACATTAGAAGCAAAAAAAAATTATGTGAAGATTATTCATGCATAAAAGGTCATCTACCCAGTTATAGCTAAATGATGTTGATAATTAAGGTATGTCAATGCATTCATATTAAAAGGAAAGGTAAGTAGTGTGTCTAGCTATCCATAATCTCTAGTCCTCCATACTCAAAAGTTGGCTTCCCCTTAAAAATAAGCTTCATCATGTTTGTTTCCTCTTAGCTTAGGTTGGGAAAGCAAAGAGAAGCACAACCCAAGTTCAGCTAGGAGAAGAAGTCCTTCACCCCTATAATATAACACATTTAGTTGGAAACCCCAATGAGTATAGGGATTGGGCTAGTTTTAACAGAAGTGTTGATTGGAGAAGGAAATACTTTCATGTTAGAGTTAGAAGCAACATATTCTTTTCTCTTCTTCTGACAAAAAGTAGTGTCAAGAATGATCAAAGTGGGAGAAGGTACTTTGGGATCCCTCTAATACAGGAGATCAACTTCACCTATAGTGTCTTAGCATTAAACATCAATTGAAGAAGCAACTATTATGATCCCTTTTACATATAAATGAGCTACTTATATACTCATCCTTCTATGTACTAGGTGTTCCTTTAGGAAGGAGAAAATGATGTCTTCAAATGAAAAGACATGACTAGGTATCGGGGTGGTCACGTGGTTGGGTATAACTAGTGTAAACCTACTGAACTTTGATTTTGCCACTCTTGATAAGGATCCCATACAAGAAAAAAGTAGAATGATGAGTAACATATAAAACTAAAATAACATACTAAGCTAAAATTACAAGAAGCATTATAACTAATTTAAGCCATGCAGTTGATTTTATGCTTAATATGGAGTACATGTAACCAACTGCATGTCATCTCCTCTTTCTTATTAAAAAGACATTTGTCATTCACATTATTAAGGGGTGCTTTCCAGAAGTGAGAACAACCTCAGATAACATCTACCCCACTTGAGATCTAGCCACACCCTCAAGCCTCACCATCATCCATCTTCTCTCTTATTTCTTTTTATAAGTGGATTCTCCTTGAAAGGTGCCTTTTAGAAGCTCTCTTGGCTTAGTAGAGAAGGTAAAAATCTAGGGAATGGAAGGTTCATCTTCAACATTATTGGTTAGTGAATAGGAGCGTCTAAGCACCCTAATTGTGAATTTCTCCTTAAAGGTCTTTATTAACTTGTCAAGGAAAACATGGCAATCCATCTATTAGGATAGAGTTGAGCAAGACTTGGGTTGAAGTAATAAAAAAATCTCTTACAAACCCTTGTAAGGAAAATAAGTACCTAAACTTATATATACATATTGGGACAGTGATAATAAAATTACCCTCAACAGGTTTACTAGTGACTTGGGTGATACAACCATCATCCTCCAGCAACTAAACCAAAAAATCCCTTATTTATTTAAAATTGGTTAGGGTTGTTTACTTATAAGACACAATGTTTTCTAGCTCATTCCTAGATGTCCTAGGTAACCTTAGTTTTCCCTTGAGATTTGAGAACCAAAAAATCCCTTATTTATTTAAAGTTGGTTAGGGTTGTTTGCTTATAAGAGACAATGTTTTCTAGCTCATTCCTAAATGTCCAAGGTAACCTTAGTTTTCCCTTGAGATTTGAAGCCTGTTAAGGGACAGGCTCATTGCCTTTTTTAATATAAGAGAGTTAAGTAATGTCACTTTTAATTTTAGAGCTTATTTAATGGTCGTAGATCTCTAGTGAGAAATTTTAGTTTCAAGTTTAAAACTAAAATCTTTTCTCAAAAGATATGATTTTTCTTACCTTTAATATAAGTCATTATTAGAGAAAATTTGAAACATAAAAGAAGTGATGAAGTGTGATTTCTTTATTTACCTATAAAACAACTCTACTCTATAAAACCAAAAAACTTGATCTCTTTGTAAGGCTCTTAATATAGAAAATATAGATAAAAATTTTGGCATAAGTAAAACATAGGATTAAGAAATAATAAGATTTATATAAGTCACCATCTCTTGTTCCTACCAATACATGAGGGATACGTGAAATCACACCATAACCCTAGAAAGGCTAAATGTTTATTATATTGATTATACACAACTGAATGATATTCTCAAAAAGATTGTTTTGCCATCTTATAACAATATTTAAGATCAATGTGAGAAAGGTATCATTCTTTCTAAAAAAGACAAGACAAATCTAGTTGATTGCCTTTCTAATCTTTTTTCAAGTCTTTTCACACCAAATGTATAAAGACTATGAGGTAACTAATGAGTCAAACTTTTTTACTCAATATTTTGATACTTTATGAAAGAGTTTAGAGCCATCTTAAGGTGATAACCTAAGCGAACATAGGTTTGGCAGATTGTCAAATCTAATATACTTGGGTTTAGTCATGTAATGCTCAAGTTAACATAAGTTTTGCAATATAATTAGGCTTAGTCATATGCTAAGTGCAAGGTTATGTAGGTCTAGTTAGGTTGGCAGACCTTGTTGGGTTGAGCCATCTATTAAACTGAAGTCAATGTGAGCCTGACAAGTTTCTAAGCCCAATATATTTGGATTTAGCCATAGGCTGAGACCAAGTCAACATGGATCTAACAAGTTGTTAAGCCTAATATACTTGGATTCAGCCATGAGCTGAGCCCAAGTCAACGTGATGGTAAATTGACAAACTCATCTCTTTTATATTCAAAAATACATCAAACCTAAATGATTTAGAGGTCATTAAAGATCCATATTAGGACCATAAAGTTTTGTCTTAAACCAATTAGTATGATCTATTCACGTTAGAAATAATCATTTTCATATATCCATATATGTATAAAAGGTCTTTAAATGACATACCATATTTCCATCTCATTAATAATATGTAGGAGATTTTTTCTCTCATTAATGATATATAAAGGGTTTTTATCCCTCATTAATGTTATTAGGAGAAAATGACTCTTTGGTCTCTTCACTCCATCAATACAATAAATTTCAGGAATTATGAATACCTTCTGAACCACTTAGGTAAAGGGTTCACTTTTTACTACTCTTCAAGCATTCATATCGTAATCTTTAAAACTTTATCATAGCAAAGCAAGAACAACCATTTTTGTTCTTAAAGTGTAAAGTTCTTTTTTTTATTTATCACAATTACCTTTTAAAGTTATTGACTTTATCATCAAAAGGTCCCTAAATCTAACCGAAATATACTATTTTGTAGGTACCAAGACTTTTACCATCAATTGTATGCTTCCCAGGTTATAGAGAGAGAAATATGAATATGAACATTTGATTAACTATTATCTAACACCAAATAATATAATTCTTGAGCATGTCAAATTTTAAGACATCATCATGATGCAAACTTAAATGTATTCTATTGTTAAAAAGTTAAAAGAAATTGCTTTAGATAAACGAGTCCTATTTGGCTATGAAAGTTTGTATTTCCTAGCGCAAAGTATAAGGAAGGTGTCAGAAATGTAGTAAATGAAAAATAATATAAATATTCTCCTTTAAATTTTAGTAAAAAAAACTAGAAATTAAAAAAAAATAGTAAATTAAATGTTGACCAATCTTATTTGGTTAAAGAATTATGAGTCTCTCATCATATTAAAAAAAGATAAATGACCTTGGGAAAAATATTATAGCTCCAGAATAAAAAATATTATTAATTGGAACAATGTAAAGATGATTTTTCACCATCACTTAAAAAACTTAATACTATCTATTAAAGATATTGAAGTCTTTTCATAGGATTTATTTGTCATTACTAAATTAACCAAGGACAAACAAGTCTTTTATCATCTTCATTATATATTGAAACGATCAAAAAACTCTTTAAAGCAAATAAAAAAATAACATAAATGGGGATTTTTTTAATTTTTACAATTTTTTTCATTATTATTCTCATAACCCAATTTTTTACCTTTTTATTTTAATTATTATTTTTTACAATATTTCTAAAACAATGATAATAAAAATAAATGCAAAATAATGATGAAAAAAAAATAAAAGATGAATGAAGAATGAATTAAAATTTAGGTTAAGGGCAACATGATTGTAAGTTTTGGGATTTAATTAAACTTTGGATTAGTTTTAGTAACCAAATCAAGAGCTTAATTAAAGAATGGATAAGTTTGGGACCTAATTCAACTTTAAATTAGTGTAATTAATGAAATCAGGGTTTTAATTGAAAAAATACCAAAATTTTAGGGCTGATTTGGGTCAAAATTACAAGAAATTAAAATCCAATGACCATATTGAAAATGCAATGGTATTGTAGGGAGTCTAATTGATTTTTTTCAAGGGTAATTTTGAAAGAATTAAAAGTTTGAAGAGTCAATTAAGGACTAAATTGAAACATTCAGAAACTAGGGACTGTTTTATAAAATGAGTTGAAATGCAAGGTCCAATTAAAGTTTATCCAGGGGGCTTGCTTATAAAAATTTCAAAACTTTAAGGACCAAATCAAAAATGGAAATTTGAATTAGAAAATGGAGTCGTTTCTTGGACAATTGTTCACTGTCTTCTTCCTCTATTTCTATAGTTGAAGGCAATGTTTATGTTTCATCATTAAAGGCATTAAAAGAGTTAATTACAGGGCATGTCTCATAACCATTATTAAGTCAGCCTTTACCACCACAAGGCTTTTTCTAACGTTATAAAAGCCAATAAAAGGCAATGAGCAAAAAAAGAGAGAGGGAGAGAAAAAAAAAAAGATAAAGGAGAGCTAGAAAAAGGTACAAACAAGGGACTAAAAGAAAGATGAGAGAATTCGGGAAAGGAGAAACAGAGATGGAAACCAGGGGAAAGCAAGAAAATAAAAAAAGAATATGCTGAAAAAAAACAGCCACGCAGAACCAAAGACCACTAATAACGAGCATCACCATCATCTTTGTTCTTTCATCTCAAGAACTGGGACAACAAAATATAAAAACCAGAAGCAAAGGAGACGCAAACCCAAAGAAGAACACCAACGGATGAAAACGCAGAGATGAAAACCGATAGGGTGAGGTAACAAATGCAAAAAGATGAATCAGAATAATAGACCCTTATTCTCTTGTTTCTTCCTAAAGAAATAGAGGCATTAGTTCCTCATGATAGTGCAGCACAAACACATGAATAAAGACCATTTTCTAGCTTTATAAAAGCTAGAGAAGGCCACAAAAGGGTGAGACTAGAGGAGGACGAATAGAAGGAACAAAAACGAGACCCCTAAAAACACAAATTAGAGAAAAAAAAACATAAAGGGGAGAAAAAATATACAAATAATGAGAGAAAAGCATAGGCGACTTGTGCAGACCAAAAACAAACAATTCAAGGAACACTATTCATCTTTTTCAACGAAAAGAAGAACGGAAAAAACTAGAAGAGAGAAATAAAGGGAAAGAAAGAAGAGAGGAAACTAGAGAATACAAACAAAGAAAATAGAGCCGACAAAAAGAATAGCCAGAGAGAAAACAAACAAAAAGAGGAACAAAAAAAGCATCGTTCGATACACCATCATCTTCAACTTCATCCCTAGCTACACAGGTAAGCTTTTGTTTTCCCTACCTTTGGAAATATAATTACCCTAGCACTATGCAAAGCATGCCTCAATAATTCACGCATGCATTCACAATGACAAGCGAATCACTGGTTTGAACCAGTGACCAGCCTCGGTCCAACCTAGCCATACAAGAGGGTCAGACCGAATCTAAAAAAAGAGTAGGGCGGGCCAAGCCTGGACCTCCAGCCTAGTTGGACTAATCCCTTTATTTTAGTCCTTTTTATTTTTTTTTATATTTAGTCAAACAAGCTTTTTTTAATATAAAAAATTCCAAAAATATTCGTGGGTCCTTGTGAATTTATTTGTAGGTCCCTTGTATTTTTTAGGTATTTCATTATATAATTAATCTGTGAATTTTTACTGTAAAATGCAAATCTAGTTTTTTATTAAAAAAATAAAAAAAATATATGCATGCATTAAAAATGAATTTATTTTATTGATTTATTCACTTACGCTAGAGTTATGAATAATAATATTGATTAAAATTTATTTTATTTTTTTAGCTACATAATAATTACCTGTGCCAAAGTTGGAAGTATCCGTAGTTGAATATTCATCGATGCCAGAGTCAAGAATATTACAAGCAAACTATCATGTCATACACCCACAAACTTTTAGCAATTTAAGACAAAACTAGCAATGCATTCTATATACAGGCAAGATGTTTAAAGGGTGATAATATCTTTCATTTTAGGTAACTAGTCTTGTACCATAGAATTTTTATTGACGAGTTAGAGTTCTTAGTGATTATAATGCTAAATGACAACTCCTTAAACAAGATATTTTCCTACCAAAGAACAAGATACAAAAAATCTATTCTTTTCTTTATGAATTTTTTTTTAAGTTATTGCGATGTCAAATGTGACAATTATAATATCAATTTAGGGGTAATTTGATATTTTATCAAATATAAAAAAATAATAAACAATTAAAATGCATAATGATAATGACAAAAATATCTTTAATAGCAAAAATTATAAACCATAAGTCAGTGAGCTTTCTGGTCTTTTAAAATGATTTTTTTATTATTAATTCAGTTTAAAGACAATTTGATATTTGACTAAATATAAAAATAATAAATAACAAAAAGGTGAGGTGCATGAAACACACTCTTCGACAAATATGGGAGGTGCTCGTTCCTTTTAGGTGGAGCATGTGATGCTTCCCCATATCCAAAAATATCCTCATATCATGCCATTAAAAATAACCCACATCCTATTCTTGGTGTAGTGGCGCATATCTACGATAGTAGTCTGGTTTGTCGATGATAATCTTCTTTTCCTCTCTTTAAAAATATAGTTTGATCTTTTTTGTTATTAATATTCAACTTTAGCCCAATATAAGTTTTATTTATTTTCAATTTCATTCATTAATTTCATTTTGACATATATTATTTTTTTCAAGTTGGTCCTTATTCTTTTTAGTTTTAGTTTTTTCATTGACTCTTTTATAAATTTTTATTGGTTTTCAATTTTATTCTTCAATTCAAATTTATGATATTATATTTTTCAATATGTTTCTCATTATTTTGATTTTTATTTTTTTCTTAGTCTTTTTGTAAAAGTTTAATTTATTTTTAATTTTATCTTTCAATATAGAGTTATGGTATATTATTTTTATCAATTTGGTCCTCATTCTTTTTATATATTTTTTTGTTAAAATAATTTTTTTCAATTTCACCCTTCAATAAAAAAAATATTTTTATTTTTATGTCAATTTTAATCTTCATTCGTTATGTCAATTTTGATCTTCATTCTTTTGATTTTTTTTATTTTTTTGTTAAATTGATGCATATTTTTAATTTTAATTATTATTTTTTAATCTTTTGTATAATTAAAATTATTTTTGAAGAATTAGCCTTTATTATTTTTTTTTATATAGGATATTTATGATCATAATGACTCGAGTTATAAGTTTAGAAAGTTAATATAAGTAAATATTAATAAAAAAAACTTTATAATTTTTTATATTTTATTATTTTTTTTCATGATTTAGATTAATTTAAAAAATATTCCAAGTTGGCTTCCACGGTCCACGGCTAAAGGAAGAATCGAGAGCTGGTGCTCGGTTCCTCGGAGCTTCAGAACTGCCATACCGCGCGTTGAGCATGAGGTTGGTGAGACCACGAGACGGTTTCTTTCTTTGTCCCTGGAAAAGGAGATCCCGGTCGATACCGGTTAGGTAGTCTCACGGCACGGCTCCCAGGAAGAGAAAGTTCAGACAAATTCCCCTTCTCCGTTCTGTCACAACCAATTGGTTGATCCATAGTAGTAAATTCCCAAGTATTCTTGTCTGGGAAAGGCAGGTCATCGAAGCTATCAAGGGCGGCTGTGGCGGGTATAGCTGAGAGCCAGCCTGGTTCAGCTAGAATAACGTTAGTAGGTAAGATTTGAGTATACAACTATCAATAGATAGGGGAAACAGCCCAAGAGGGTGTATCAAAAAGGACAGCACCGAGGGAGTCTAGCTTGCATCTCTTTGTAGTGAATTCCTCTTTTGATTCAAGGAGAGCAGCATGCTTCAAAGCAAGCGCATCTCCAATTTAAAATAAAAGTTAAATTGATAAAATAATATTTTAAATAATATAAATATAACTTATTTTATTATATTTATTTTAATAAAAAAAACTATTTGAAGAGCTAGAGTAAAAAAAATAAGTATTTTATTATTTTTAATATATTTAATGTTATTTTTTATATATATTTATATTTAATTGGTCTATTTTTTTTAGTGGTTCATTTTGTTGGTTTTGGTTCTTTAAAGAAATATATAAAAATAGTATTTATAAAAAAAAATATTTTAGCATTTTATTTGATTTTGTTTTTGAAGTATGCAAAAAAAAAAAAAATTAAAATATTAATTTTTTATTTTTAGTTATTCATTTACCTTATCGGAGATGCTCTAAATATATTCAAATACTTGGACAGCAACCTTGACCCTTTTCTCCGTCGATCATGTTTTTTTTTTTTTAAATGGATGCCAACATAATCATTTTTATGTTTTTTATTCTTCTTTTAGTGGATTAAAGAAAGCATGGCCTATTTTCTCCAAGCAATTGACAGCCTCAGAGGAAGATGCGAAGGAAAATGCTACAAAATCTAGAGCTCAAAGGTCACTGAAACTGCAACAACATGCTGTAAAATTAAGGAAGATTGACCATGAAAGTTTATATGATTATTAATTTTATAAGATCCATAAATTGATTATTAATTTTACATTTTGTAGGATTAATCAAAAGTGTATATAAGTTGATTTAAACCTTCACTTTAATTATATATATATATATATATATATATATAAAGGTAAATTAACCTCTGGTTTAGCTATGATTCTGAAAATCACTCCATTTTATTATTTGAGATTAATTGCCGATTCTGGCAACAGGAGGAGGGAGAGTTTTTACAGTCTTTAATTTAAAAATTGGATTCTTCCTGCTTTATTAATTTGCATTAAAAGACTTGCCAAACCCAAACAAAACTCGGCAATTTCAAAGCACAATGTTAGGTTCCTTCACGTAACTACGTTGTCTCTTTTATATATTTCCTTAACGCTAGGTGAGCTGTCCTTTTCTTTTCTCCCCGTGAATGTATTCAGGTGCCAAGAAATCAAGAACTTGGAGCCTTTTCCGGTTTAAAGATTTTATCACATCCAGTCTAAAATCAAGGTTCTGAATTTACCGAGTAAATCTAAAATGATATTATTTTATTATTTTATTTAGATTTAGATTTATATTTTTTAAAAAGAAAAATAAAACCACGTGATTTTAGATAAAAAAAAATAAAAATCAAAGAGTTGAGTATTCACCTGATCGGGTCGGTCAAGTTTATTAAGTCAATCAATTACGATGTTTCAAATAGTCTGATGAAAGGAGAGGTCGATAGGAAAAGATTCAAGCTCAAAAGTTATCTGGACTTCGAGATCCTCTATCAGTTTATAGATGATTTGTGAATTGTGTAAAACGACCTACACTTTATACTTTCCAAATACCTTGCACCACAGCTTCTCTGAGATCAACACGTCTCTTTACCATGGCTTCTTTTGCCATCCTTCCTTTTCTCATCCTTCCCCTTCAATTCGATTTATCCATGGCTATAGTAACTCCGACCTCATCACTGACCACTGATGGAAATACGTGGCTTTCACCATCAGGGGATTTTGCTTTTGGTTTCCGTCAACTGGGCAATTCAAACTTTTTCTTGCTCGCCATTTGGTTCGACATGATTCCAGATAGGACCATTGTTTGGCATGCCAATGGAAACAACCCACTTCCAAGAGGATCAAAAGTTGAGCTGACATCTAGCAATCTTGTGTTGACGAATCCTACAGGTCTAATAATATGGCAGGCAAATCCAGCTACCCCTGCAATCTCTGCTGCCATGCTTGACACCGGGAACTTTGTGCTTAAAGGTAACGATTCTAGCACTTACATTTGGGAGACTTTCAAGAATCCTACAGACACTATCTTGCCAACCCAAACATTGGATTTGGGCAGCAAGCTGTTTTCTAGATTAACAGAAACCAACTACTCAAAGGGAAGGTTTGAGCTCAACTTCTCGAATGGCAGTCTCGAGCTCAATCCTATTGCTTGGCCTAGTGAATTTCAATATGATCATTATTATAGCAGTCATACATATAATGCAGATCCTTATGAGTCTGGCTATCAGTTGGTTTTCAATGAATCGGCAAACGTTTACATAGTTAAACTGAATGGAGAAATTGCTCAGTTTCCTGACTGGAATCGTGTAAATTATACTGGTGATAACTATTACCGAGCAACTTTGGGATTTGATGGTGTCTTCACTCAATATTCTCTTCCAAAGAATTCTACAAATAACCAAGGTTGGTTGCCAGACTGTCCTCCAGTGCACGGCTATATTTAATGATATTGGTAGTGGTCCTTGTGGTTTCAATAGCTACTGCTCAATTCAAGAAAATAGGAAGCCCACTTGTGACTGTCCTCCTGGATATGTTTTCCTGGATCCAAACAACAGACTTGGCGGATGCAAACCAACTTTTCCACAAGGGTGTGGGCTAGATGATGGACGGGGAGACCCAGAAGAGTTATACGAAATTAGGCAGTTCGATAATGTAGATTGGCCATTGAATGATTACGAAAGGTTATCACCATACAATCAGACGCAATGTGAAAAGTCTTGCTTATATGATTGTTCATGTGCTGTTGCCATTTTTGATGGTCGTCAATGTTGGAAGAAGAGGCTGCCTCTCTCCAATGGAAGATACAAGAGGGCGGGTTTTTCAAAGATTCTCTTCAAAGTAAGGAAAGAAGTTCCTCCTTCTGGTTATTGCAACGTTGGCAGTGATAAAGAGAAACCGGTTCTACTAGGTGCCCTTCTGGGTAGTTCTGCATTTCTCAACGTGATTTTTCTGGTTGTTACTTTTCTAATTCTGTTCAGAAGGAGCGAGAGAAAAGTGAAGAAGGCAGGGCCAGATTCAAGCATTTATAATTCAACTTTGCGTTCCTTCACTTACAAGGAACTTGAAGAAGCAACTGATGGATTTATGGAAGAGCTTGGCAGGGGTTCCTTTGGCATAGTCTATAAAGGCTTCATGAGATCAAGTTCAGGAAACGCCATTGCGGTCAAGAAGTTGGACAAGTTGGCTCAAGAAAGGGAGAGGGAATTCAGGACTGAAGTGAGTGCAATTGGGAAGACTCATCACAAGAATCTAGTCCGGTTGCTTGGATACTGTGATGAAGGGTCTCATCGGCTTTTGATCTACGATTTCATGAGCAATGGCACTTTAGCAAACTTTCTCTTTACACTTCCAAGACCTGATTGGCATCAGAGAGTCAAGATCGCATTGGGGGTTGCAAGAGGGCTTCTCTACTTGCATGAGGAATGTGAGTTCCCAATCATCCACTGTGATATTAAGCCTCAAAACATACTTCTAGATGACTCTTTCTCTGCAAGAATATCTGACTTCGGATTGGCAAAACTGTTACTCTCAAATCAAACACGTACTCGTACGATGATCAGAGGAACACGAGGCTATGTGGCCCCTGAATGGTTCAAGAATGTGCCTGTAACTGCTAAAGTGGATGTCTACAGTTTTGGTGTGCTGTTACTAGAGATCATTTGCTGCAGAAGGAGCGTCGTAATGGACCTTGAAGAAGGAGAAGAAGAAAGAGCAATACTTACAGACTGGGCTTATGATTGCTATATCGGAGGGAGAATTTATCATTTGGTGGATGACGACAAGGTGGCAATGGATGACAAAGAGAGGCTGAAAAGGTGGGTAGAGGTATCAATGTGGTGTATTCAAGAAGAACCTTCAAAGAGACCTTCAATGAAGATGGTCCTGGAAATGTTAGAAGGTTTTTTAGATGTTCCTTCGCTACAATCTCCTTTTCCCCTCAGCTCAAGTGCTGAACTGATCAGAATCTAAGTCAATGGCCCGTCCATTTCTTTCTTACTTATCATGTGAAAATTTCTGATGTAAAAGGCAATACTGCCATTATATTGTTACAATTAACAATGTTGTCACTATATGAACACTATTTTTCAAACGAGAATTAGCTATTGTTAATTATATTTCATAGATCATGCTGGGATTATGAATATTTGTGTGCATACATTACTGTAACAATAATTAAATCAATCAGTGGAAATATATATAAACTACAGCATGTTTAGAAAGATTAAACAGTTTGTCATTTGAAAAATAAATAACTGATTACGTATTTGTATAGATATTTAACGGGGGAAAAAAAACCCTATCATAAATAATGTTTATGCAAGTCTTATTTCCTTTTTCAAAAAATATTGAAAAGTAATAAAAAATTCATCAAGATATTAAAGGTTTATTATTTTTAATTTGTCATATCATAAATGGTGTTTATGCAAGTCTTATTTCTTTTTTCAAAAAATATCAAAAAGTCATAAAAAAATCATAAAGCTATTATAGGTTATTTTTTCATTGATTATTGATCATATCATAAATGATTTTTTTTTTAGTGGAGTTTAATTATTTTTGTATTTTTTTATCAAATTTTTATGATATTTTACAACAAAGAATTACAACAACAATTCTTCTACTTCTTATTTTTCTTTTATGTATCAAAATAATTTTTATTTAAAGGCAAGAATTAATTTATATATAGCTTTAAAATACAATGTCGTAACCATTTCAGTTTGTAAAAAAAGAACTTATCATTTATCGATTTTTAAGAATAAAATAATCAAATTAAATATTATTGCTTCTTGAACGCTAGTAACTTATTTGAAAAATATAGTTGTGATATTTTTTAAAATGTTTTTTTATTGAATATATATTAAAATAATTTTTTTAATAATTTGTTATATTATTACATTAAAATGATATAAAAAATAAAAAATAATTTGAAGTAAATAAAAATTTATATTTTTTAATTGTTTTCAAAAATACTTTTAATATATATATATATATATAAAAAAAAAAAAAAAACTAAGTTTTAACTAGGGCTCACACTGAAGTTAGGCACATCGCAGAATGCAGTCTTTATCTGATTTTATAGGCCTAGTTTGGTTGTATTGGGCCTTATGCCCTGTATTATGGTCTATTTTTCAGAACTAGAGACCCTCCATCAACTCCTTTTGGTTTTCTGGCCTTGCATTGAGTTCCACCTGTGCCACTAGTATATGCTGCTGAGCTACTCTCGTTTGGTCCTTTATTTCATTTTTTAATGTCTGAATATTTATGGGTTTTGAATCCTCGAGGTAATAATGGCATGCTGCCAAAGCTGTCACCTGATCAATTTCTCAAGCTCAAACAACTCACTGTGCTTACTCTTTCTGCGACCAATAAGGTACTGGCTTTTAAAATATGAGGACTATTGTTCGTGTTTTTTATTTGAAAGTTTACATCCTTGATTGAGTTTATTGCTTCAATTCCTTTTATTGTGTGTATTTTGTTTCGTGGGATTTCAGTTTGTGTTGCAAAATTAGAATTTTATGCCCCAGTTTTCCCCTTGCTTTATGTTCTGCAGGATAAACTCTTGCTTGTTATCATACTGTCCTGTTGTTTTCATTAATGTACTTGTCGAAGGAACTAGAAGAAAAAAATGTGTCATTTTGCTGTAATAATTTTAGTTAATCCCTCTTGTAGGTTCTCTCTTACAATGAACTGCTAGAGGAACTGGAGATTTGTAACGTGCATGGACTTGAAGACTTCCTCATCAATGAGTGCGTCTATGCAGCGGGTCTCCCCATTTCTGCATCAGCTACTGGAAACATGTATTTAACTTCCCTGTTAATTAATTCAGAATGATTTTTTCGTAGTGCTTTTTTTTTTTATAGGGCATAGTCAAAGGCAAGTTGAATCAGCTGGGAAGATGTTATGAGGTTTAATCAATCACCATGGGAAGTCATCTGTTTGTTTTCTTTAAGTCTTTAATAAATGTTTTGAATTTAATGCTTGATGGGTTATTTCCTTTTCAGTTGCAATTTGCAGCAGGGAGGGATCTCATGCATGGCCAGCTTGGGAGTATGATAGATACATTGGGAATTTGGTTGGCTTGCATTCCCTTTTTTCAATAGAAATGCTTTACTTCCAGTATTTTACAACACATGTCCCATTCAAAGAGTCTTGTTGAAGCGTATCTAGTCGTCTTAGTTTCTGCATTTCTAAGAAGGATTCCTGGGTAGAACATCTCTTGCTTGTCTAGGTGCAGTGATTGTGCCTCAGTTCAAGTTATTTGCAATTAATAGACTTGGTAGTTAAACATGGTCAGACTTGTTCCTGTCATGTTAATAGGTGCTTCACCTTATTTTTGTCCATAACTTGGCATTATAAAGAAGCACATTTTCTGAGAACATTTCTTTTTATTGATGTGCATCTAAATGGTTGAACTTATTAAATTACTTGGTTACTGCATTATGTTCTGTTTAAGAAGTTGTTGGAGACAAATAATTTGATGTTGTATTCATTAATGTCTCCTTCTACATCACGCTTTGTGATCTTTTGCCTTCACTAACCCTAGGGGCAAGAGGTAATCTTAGGTGGTTTTCAGACCAATAATTTGCAGCCTAGAATAGGAATACCGAAGGAGATAAGCTGTTAAGGTGTCATGTTGCATGCATTATTAGAACTTGGCATCATGGTATGGCCAAATACTGCAGTAAATATGTTTTAATAACCTCCCAGTAGGTAAAACTGAAAATTTTGAGTTTTTACTTATATTTCATAATTAGGGTCGTCTTACAAAATCAATTGAGATCTACTGTGGATTGACATGAAAAGGAGATTCCACTTACCATTGAAGGTATTCTCCAACCATTCATTCAGTTTTCATTCAATATTTCACAAGATCTTGAGATAAGGTAGATTAATGCAGCAACAAATGTTGTAGAATCTCTCATTCATGTTGAGTTATCCGTTTTAGGTTTGTCATGGGTGAGTATGGACAAAGTCAGTCTGGTGTTGTTGCCGCATTTTGGTAGTCACACTGGATATCTGGTGGTTTCTATTGGCTTGGATGAGATCATGGAAATCAAATTGTACTTTGAAATACTGTTTTGTTGTTGGAATCTATTGGATAACTTAAGCAGCTGTAGATCTGTGCAGTGTATAACATGTGATTTTGTTCTCTGCTTTGGGTTTTCTAAAATTTGTTCTGTGTTTGCAATAATTTCACCAAAGCATGAATTCTTTCTAAATGCCCCCCCCGGCCCACACACACCTTTTTTTTTTATCCAATCTCCTTTTAACTCCTTGTGTTTATTGCTTCTTGTAAAGTTGGTGTGCCCATGTGACAACCGTTGCTTGCAACTTTCAGGTTAGCCACTTCAGACATTGTATTTCCCTTGATTGAAGAAAAAATTGACTGGGCTAGTAAAATGTGCCAGTTGGACATGGATCACCAGCAGGAACTTCATGATAGAATTGATGAAGTAAAGAAAAATATTCATTTTAAATTATAGGCTGAATCCACATTTTACTTTGTGAGTGTTTTCTTGCTCTTTTCTGGTAATTTGACTTCTGAATCTCTGGCTCGGTGATCCCTGTGGCTTTAGAAAACCGATCATGAAAAATAGAAGACAATTGAAACTTTGATCATGTTAAATGTTTAAGTTCATAATTCTTAGGTATTAAACAGATACATTTCATTCTATATAAAACACAATGATGAAGTTCTTTCCATTGAATTTCCAGAAGATGTGATGCTTTAAGGGACATTGAGGGGGGGAAAGAAATTGCTCCTACCTTTCCTTTCTTGTTTCTGCTCAACTTTTTTAGTAACCCTGAATCTTGAGCTGTATGTTCCTGTAAATTATATGCATAAATATAATTTCTTATGAATTGTCTTATGGAACCTTTTTTCTCTTTTTGGTTGGCAAAAATCACAGTCCAAGCAGGGCCTTTGTTTCTGGGAAAATGTTGACGGTTTTGGCTATCTTGGTGGACTAATGGAACAGGAAAAGGATCTCATCCGATCCAGGAGGTAATCTATTTTAATGTTGTGTCCTATATGGTATGCTACTAGTCATTCATTCCTGGCAAATAGTACTTTCCATCGATATTGTCAAATATATGGATGGGGGGTTAAGTTGATTAAAGAGGCAACTAAGCAAGATATTTTTGTATGATTTTTAACCTATAGTCATGCATCTGGTGCTACTATGATTTTTAACCTATAGTCATGCATCTGAGCCTCAGAAAACTAAGTTTTCATGTCCTCTTTGTGGCTTAAATATTGCAAAGTAAGCTGGTTGTCTAACTTCTTATAACTGGCAGCTCTAACCAGCTTGATCCATGACATTGGTGGGTATGAAATAGGCATTTAATTAATGAAACAGAAAGAGGCACTTTGACCTTGTTGCTTAATTAAATCTTATAGTTCACTTGAGTATTGCAACGACATGATAGATATGGTCCAAGTTGGTTCATTCAGAAAATACAAAAAATGGGAACAGGGCAGCACATGTCCTATTTCATTGTGCACTCTCTTGTTAGAATGTTTCTGTTTGGTTGGAGGAACCTGCACCAATCATTGATTCAATTATTGTAACAGATATTTCTACTTCTTAATGAAGTTCATTCATGCTTCCTATCAATAAAGAATTATAAAAAAAAAAAAAAAAAAACCCACCCCAAAAAAAAC